>NC_057863.1:70822793-71072793 GCF_019393635.1 Dromiciops gliroides
ACACACTCATAGGTCATACCCACATTAAGGTACCAGGAAGAAGATGGATGAGAAGCCAGAAAAGAAAGCCAAGAAGGAACAGGTGAGAGAAAGAGTAGGGAAATGTTATATCTCTGAAACCAGTAGATGGTCTCTGCCCTTGAAAAATTAACAAAATTAAATGAAAACAATCAATCAGTTGAAATACTTAAAGTAGTGTTGATAGGGACTAGATAAACATTAACAACTAAGTAAATTAAGTTTATTATATAATCCCAAAATTAAAGAACAGGTGAATTTAGTAGATTAGTGAATGATATGAGAAATTTTAAAATTAGGTGTTAGAGAAAAATCTGTTTCTCTTGCAATTAGTTAAGGAAGCTTTCCTCAAAATGGGGTTCTTCATATTTTGTGTGCCTTGGCCCACTTTGATAGTATAGTTAAGACTATGAACCTGTCCTCAAAACAATGTTCTAAATGCCCAAAATAAAATACAAAGGACTACAAAGGAACTAGTATTATTGAAATAGTTATTGGTGGGATTTTTAATTTCTTGAATCTAGTTTAAGAATCTGTTTTAGAGGAAGTAAGATTAAGAAGTCTCTTCCCAGGGGGCAGCTAGGTGGCGCAGTGGATAAAGCATCGGCCTTGGATTCAGGAGTACCTGAGTTCAAATCCGGCCTCAGACACTTGACACTTACTAGCTGTGTGACCCTGGGCAAGTCACTTAACCCCCATTGCCCTGCAAAAAAAAAAAAAAGAAGTCTCTTCCCCTTTACAGGCTTCAGTCACCTCAACTGTAAGGTAAAGGGGTTGGATCAGATGATCTTTCAGCTCTTTATAGTTCTAATAGTCTGTGATTCTGTCAGAAGCTGTTTGAATCACAAATAAAACAGAGGATAAATGTGAAATAATGATGGATAATTACAAGGGACAGTGGGGGGGCAATAAGGATGGCAGATGAAATAAAAGGAGAGGTAAAGGAAAGAGAAAACGGATTACTTAATAATGACATTATGATTATTTTATAATGGACTAGCATCAACAAGAGAGAGAAACCTTCCTCTTGAGCCTTCTAATCTGAGATCTGGAACTTAGTTTAGTTTAGAATAGAATGGAAATTCCAGAACCAATTGTGAACAAAATAACTCAAGCAATAGAAAACAAACTATGTAGAAAAGCTAAAAGACTTTGAGTTTCTTAGTTGATGCAAGAGAGTATGTTGGAGGTGGTTTGTTAATATTCTTAAAGTCTTATATAGTCAATATGACAAGGAAAATGATGCTGTCTTCAATTTTCTAAAAAAGGAGTAGGGGATGAGCAAAACCAGTAGCAGGAGACTGGAGTTACATACATTAAAGAACTTCTTTATAGGGATTGTACAACAGCAGGTAACTGGAGAAATTGTGTTATTTTCTATTTTTTGATCTCTCTAAGGCTCTGAAGGCATAGCAAATTCCCTTTCTAACCTGTCACTACCCAAGGACTATAGGTTCCTTTGGGTAACTGAATACCTGGTTGAAAAACCATTCCATTATTTCCTGGTTTCCCAATTCCTACTAAGTCTCTAGTGTGGCACAATCTCAGGATACTCAGATCTAGTCCAATGGAAACAATACTACTTCTGGTGGGAGGAGTAACAAGGCAAAAAAAAAAAAAAACCAAAAACGGTGCACAGGTGAACAATTGTATGTAGATTTGGAACCCAACTTTTTTCTAGTTCAGAAGATGAAACTTAAATTAAAATCAGTAAGTCTAAATATATCTGTTCAATCACCCAAATGAGTCCAGTCTATGCTTGGTCCAGCTCTTTCTATTTGTCTCCTCAAGAAATTGACATTCTGGAACCAAGATGGTGGAGAGAAGCCAGGAAATTGCCTCACCTCTTCCTAAGTTCCCTCAAAAACAACATTGAATCAAGCCTCTAAGTGGATTTTGGAGTGACAGAGCTCACAAAAAGTTTTCTAGCTCAAGATACCTAGGAGGGATTTCAGGGCAATCTGTCTCATTTGGGTAGAAGACGAGCACGAGCCAGTGCAGGCAGTGTCTGCGCTATATATGAGGAGGGGCTTAGTTATAGCCTCAGCAAGCTAGTGGCACAGCAGGACAGATGTGAAGCCTTCAGACCCAGCAGAGAAGGGAAATTGCCTACCTGGTAACTGGGCACAACAGGCAAGACTAGGCCAGACCAAGTCAGTACGGTGGGCAAGCCTCCCAGAGGCTACAGCACAGGAAAACAACAAACACACTCCTGGCCCCCAGTGCAAGAAGCTTGGGACAATACACCCTATACCCCAGGAAAACTTCTCAACTGAAAGAGTTACAAAATAGGCTAAAAATAAGCAAAGAAAAACCCAGAAAAAACCCACTGACCATAGAAAGTTACCATGGTGACGTGGGAGATTGAAACATGAACTCAGAATAGGACAGTGTCAAAATGATTACAGGTGATTCCTCAAAGAGGAATATGAATTGTTCTCAAGACCAAAAAGCTTTTTTGGAAGAGCTCAAAAAGGATTTTAAAAATCAAATGAAAGAGCAGAAGAAAAACTGGGGAAGGAAATGAGAAATATGCAAGAGAAAATCAATAGTTTGGAAAAGGAAAACAATTCCTTAAAAAAATACAATTGGACAAATGGAAAAGAATCCAATGAAGAAAATGCCTCCTTTAAAAGTACAATTAGCCAAATAGAAATGGAGTTACAAAAGTTAACTGAAGAAAATAATTCCTTAAAAATTAGAAGCTAGTAATTCTATGAGACATCAAGAATCAGTCAAATGAAATCAAAAGGATGAAAAAATAGAAGAAAATGTTAAATACCTCATTGGAAAAACAACTGATCTCAAAAATAGATCCAGGAGAAATAATTTAAGAATTGTTGGACTACCTGAAAGCTATGATCAAAAAAGAGCCCGGACAGCATCTTTCAAGAAATTATCAGGCAGAACTTCCCTGAGATCCTAGAACTGAAGGATAAAATAGGATCCCAAAATGAAAATTCCAAGGAATATTGTAGCCAAATTCCAGAATAATCAGGTCAAGGAGAAAATATTGAAAGCAGCCAGAAAGAAAAAAATTGAAATATCAATGAACCACAGTCAGAATTTAGCAGCTTCTGCATTAAAGGATTGAAGGAGGCAAAAGAGGTTGGATTACAACCAAGAATTAACTGCCCATCAAAATTGACCATAATCTTTCTGGGAAAAGATGGACATTCAATGAAATAAGGGACTTTCGAACTTTCCTGATAAAAAGACCAGAGCTGAACAGAAAATTTGATCTTCAACTAGAAGACTCAAGAGAAGCATAAACATGTAAACAGGAAGGAAAAAATTCATGTTATTCAATAATATGAAACTGTTTATATCACTATTTGACAAGATGATACTTGTAACTCGGTTGGGTATAGAATTTTTTCTTACCTTTAAGGAATTAGGAATACAAAGGGAAACTAAAAGCAAGGAAGGGGAGAGCTAATAAAAAGGGAAGTAGAGGGGAGGACAAAAGTAGGAGAGGAAAGAGAAAAGAAAAGGGAGGGGGAGCTAATAGAAGCGAGGACACATTGAGGGAGAAGGTGGTCAGAAGCAAAACACTAGTGAGGATGGAAAGGGTAAAAGGAGAGAGAAAAGTATAAATGGGGAAAATAAGATGGAGAAAAAAATAGATAGTAATAATAACTGTAAATGTGAATGGATGAACTCTCCCATAAAATGGAAGTGAATAGCAGAGTGGATTAAAAAACAGAATTCTACAATATGTTATTTACAAGAAACTCTTTGAAATAAAAAAGATACACACAGAATAAAGGTAAAAGGCTGGAGCAGAATATAATGTGCTTCAGCTTAATTAAAAAAAAAAAAAAAGCACTGGTAGCATTCCTGGTCTCAGACATCACAAACGGAAAAATTATCTTATTAAATAGATAAAGCACCTGCCCTGGATTCAGGAGGACATGAGTTCAAATTAGGCCTCAGACACTTGACACTTACTAGCTGTGTGACTCTGGGCAAGTCACTTAACCCTCTTTGCTCCACAAAAAAGAGAGAGGAGAGAGAGAGAGAAGGAAGAAAATTATATCTTGCTAAAAGGTATCAAAGACAAAAAAGTAATCTCAATACTAAACATATATGGACCAAGTGGTATAGCATCCAAATCTTAGAGAAGTTAAGTAAGTTACAGGAAGAACTAGATAGCAAAACTATACCGGTCGGGGACTTCAACATTCCCCTCTCAGATCTAGAAAAATCTAAACATAAAATAAACAAGAAAGAAGTTAAGCAGGTGAATGCAATTTTAGAAAAGTTAGATATGATAGGCCTCTGGGAAAAAATTGAATGGGGATATAAAAGAATATAACTTTTTTTCACTGGTACATGGCACCCACACAAACACTGACCATATATTAGGGCATAAAACCTCACAATCAAGTGCAGAAAGGCAAAAATGTAAATGCATCTTTTTTTCAAATCATGATGAAATAAAAATTACATGTTGTAAAGGGCCATGGAAAGATAGGTTAAAATTCATTTGAAACTAAATAATCTAATCCTGAAGAATGAGTAGGTTAAACAATAAATCATAGAAACAATCAATAATTTCATTAAAAAATGAAAATAATGAAACAACATGCCAAAATTTATGGGATACAGCCAAAGCATCCCATAATATGGAAATAATATCTCACAATATGGAAAGTGTTTTATCTCTAAGTGCTTATCTGAATAAAATAGAGAAAGAACAGATTTATTAATTGGGCATGAAATTTTAAAAGTTAGAAAAAGAACAAATTAAAAATCCCCAATTAAATACCAAGTTAGAAATTCTGAAAATCAAAGGAGAGAAAAGTAGAAATCAAGAAAACACTATTGAACTACTAAATAAAACTAGAGCTGATTTAATGGAAAAAAACACACAATAAAGTAGATAAACCTTGGGTTAATTTGATTTTAAAAAAGAAAGGAGAAAACCAAATTACTAGCATAAAAAGTGAAAGGGGTAAATTCACCACCAATGAAGAGGAAGCCAAAGCTATAATTAGGAGCTCTTTTACCCAACTGTATGCCAATAAATTTGAAAATCTAAATGAAGTGGATGAACATTTACAAAAATATAAATTGCCTAGATTAACAGAAGGGGAAATAACCTTAAATTAGAAAAAAGGAAATTGAAGAAGCTATCAATGAACTCTCTAAGATGCCAGATGTATTTACAAGTGAATTCTACCAACCATTTAAAAGAACAATTAATTCCAATGCTATATATAAACTATTTGCAAAAATGGGTGAAGAATGAGTCCTACCAAATTCCTTTTATCAGACAAATATGATGCTGATACCAAAACCAGGTAGAGCCAAAGCAGAGAAAATTATAGATCAATTTCCCTAATGAATATTGATGCAAAAATTTTAAATAAAATATTAGCAAAGAGATTACAGCAATATATCACTATAACCATGTGAGATTTATATCATCAATGAAGGGGTGGTACAATTTTAGGAAATCTATCAGCATAATAGATCACATCAATAACAAAACTAACAGAAACCATGATTACCTGAATAGATCCAGAAAAAAAAACTTTTGACAAAATACAGCACCCATTCCTATTAAAAGCACTAAAGAATGGGGGCAACTAGGTGGCGCAGTGGATAAAGCACCGGCCCTGGATTCAGCAGGACCTGAGTTCAAATCCAGCCTCAGACACTTGATACTTACTAGCTGTGTGACCCTGAGCAAGTCACTTAACCCTTATTTCCCTGAAAAAAAGGCACTAAAGAACATAGGAATAAGTAGAGTTTTCCTTAAAATGATAAGTAATAATGCTTTCTTTCTGACATCTTACCTTGGAGGCAGCAGCAATAGGAGTTCCTGGAGCCTTGTCCTGCCACCCAAGGGCAATCAGAAGAAGAGAGATGCTGGCAAGTTGGCCAAGAAAGACAAGGACCCCGTGAACAAGTCTGGGGGCAAAGCTAAGAAGAAGTGGTCCAAGGGAAAAGTGCGAGGCAAGCTCAACAATCTGGTTTTGTTTTACAAAGCAACATATGACAAACTCTGCAAGCAGGTCCCCAACTATAAACTTATTACCCCTGCAGTCATCTCAGAAAGACTAAAGATTTGGGGTTCTCTAGCCCGGGCAGCCCTACAGGAACACAGAACATAAGTGATATATACTAGAAACACCAAGGGTGGAGTTGCTCCAGCTGTTAAAGATGCATGAAATGGTTCAATATTTTTTGCATACATTTTCAAAAATAAACTTATTGGACTAAAAATAATATAAGTAGTATCTATCTAGGACCATCAGCAAACATTATCTATAATGGGGATAAGCTAGAGGCCTTCCCAATAAGATCAGAGGTGAAACCAGGATGCCCATTATCACTACTATTATTCAATATTGTATTAGAAATGTTAGCTTTACAAAACACTTTCAAGGAAGGTGAAGATATTTTGCATAATTGCACATGTATGAATTATATTGAATTGCTTGATTTCATAGGGAGAGTTGAGGAGGGAGGGAGGAAGAAAATTTAGAACACAGAATTAGCTCAAAGACCTTAATCTCATCAGAGTTGGCTCAAGGAGGGAATAATATACACACCCAAATGGGAAAAGTAATCTATCTAACCCTACAGGAAAGTAGTAGGGGAAGAGGATAAGGAGGGAAGGGTAAAAGAAGGGAGGGCAGAGTGGGGGAGAGGACAGTCAGAAGCAAAACACTTTTGAGGAGGAATAGGGTAAAAGAAGATAGAGCAAATATCATGGGAAGGGAATAGGATGGAGGGAGTTATGATGATTGATTATAATGGCAAAATGTGTGGTGCCTATTTTGCTAGGCTATTGTGAAGAAAATTATTTGTCAAGTTTAAGGTACTATATAAACATTATGATGAACAGGATGCTATCAGAAAAACCTGGAAAGACCCACATGAACTGAAACAGAGTGAAATGTACTATATACAAAAGAACAGCAATAATGTAAGATGATCTGCTGGGAAACGTGGTTATTTTCAGCAATGCAATGATCCATTATAACTCTGAAGGACTTATAAAAATTGCGATCCATCTACAGAGAAAGAACTGATGGTATCTGAAAACAGATTGAAGCATACTTTTTTTGACAGTTCTTTAATCTGAAGTTTTGTTTTTATTTGCTTTCTCTTACAACCTAGCTAATGTGGAGATGTTTTCCATGACTATTCATGTATAACTTATATTGAATTGCTTGAGTTTTGGGGGGTGGGGCTGTGAAGGGAGGAAGAGAAGTTGGAATACAAAGTTTTAAAAAATTAATGTCAAAATCTGTTTTTGCATATAATTTGGATAATTTTCTATTGGCTTAGGTATCACTGTGGCTGAAGGCATGGAGATAGTCAAATCAAGTCAAACCAACAAGTATTTATTAAAGATTTACTATGTGTCAAGCACTGTCCTAAGAATTGAGGACACAAAGAAAGGCAAAAAAGTCAATTCAATGAGTTTGTGATCTATTGGGGGAAACAACATGCAAAGGATTACATAAAAATAAGCTATATACCAGATAAATTGGAAATAATCAACAGAGAAGGTATTGGCATCTTGTAATACTAGGGAAAGTTTACTATAGAAGGTGAGATTTAAGCTGAGACATGAAGGGATTTAGGAAGCCAGGAGAAGACAAAGATGAATAGAATTCCAGGCATGGGAGACAACCAGTAAAAACATACAGAGCTGGGAAGTAGAGTGTCACGTTAGCAACAGTAAGGGGGGATAGACAGTGAAAACACTCAAAGTTAGGAGATGGAGTGTCAAGTGTAAGAAACACCAATGAGACCAATGTCACTAGATTATAAAGTATATGGAAAGGAGTAATTTGTAGGAACACTAGAAGGGTAGGAAGGGGACAGGTTATAAAGACCCCCAGAGCCAAAAAGATGATTGTATATTTGATCCTGGGAGTACCATAGAGTCACTGGGATTATCCAAATAATGGGATGACATGGTCAGTCATATTTTTAAGATCACTATGATATTTGAGGGAAGGATGGACTGAAGTGAGGAGAGCCTTTGATGGGGAGAACACCCAGAAGGCCATTATAATAGTCCAGGTGTGAGGTGATAAGTATAAGGTGATGAAGTCCTACCTGGAAGTGTAGGAGGAGATCAGGATGGGGAGTGGTACACAAGATGTGCTAGGAAAGGAGAATTAATAGAACTTGGCAGCTAATTGGATATGGAAGGAAGAGGTTGGAAAAGAGTAAGAAATTGAGGATAGCACTTGGGTTAGGACTCTGGGTAATTGGGAGCATTGTGGTACCCTTGACAGTAATGGGTAAGTTAGGAAGAAGGGAGGGTTAGATGATATGAACTCTTAAGGTCGTTTATAATCTTACTTTTATTCTGAATGGTGCTCTATCCTCATAAAGCAAGGTAAGTTATAGACAGATTATTGTGAGTTTCAAATAAGGTAATGGATAGAAAGCACTTTGCAAACCTTAAAGTGCTATATAAATGAAAGTCATTGTTATTGTTATTGTTATTGTTATCCTCCAGTCACTAGACCTCCACTCTCATAATAATTCGCTGAACCTTCTACCATACTTTTACAGATCTCAATTAATACAGGAGTATCCTGATAAATGATTAACAAGGGGGCTAGGGGAATGCATGCATACATATTTTCAAGGTTAATTTGCATTATTAACAGTTTCCTAAGTCTAGACAATCAATAAAACAATGAATCAAGCACTAATTTGTAGAGATGGCCATTTCTGAGGTATAAAATGATCATACCAAAAATTTAACATTAAGGTGAGAGCTGGCTCTAACAAACCCTTGGTTTTAGCCATCACTATTGACACCATTGTATTTCATGTGCCTGGGACCTTTTCCCAGGGGAGATCAAGTTGGGTCAGACACAGTGGGTCCTTAAAGGAAGAGAATTTAACATAATGAACCCTTGAAGACACTTCCAGTATTTAAATCCACTTTCCTTGGCCCTTGCTGAAATCCTTGAGAAAAGCCAAGAGCCCAGACTCTCCCCACAGGGCAGTTAGTCATCACCACTCTATAAAAATTAAACTGATTTTATTTACTTAAAACACTGATAGCTCAGATGTCGTCAGAGATTTATGGCCAGTCTTTAAGTTGATTTATTAGATTTTTCCCATCCTAAGGACACAATTTTGGTCATTAAATGTTGGTAAGAAAAAGTAGAGAGGAAGAAGACAGAGGGCTAATTAGAAATCTTTATTCACTTAAGAAACAAAAACACACAAAAACAAGCCAAGTCATTGTTCTTGAATATCATAGAGAAGAGGGTAGGAAAGAGAAAATAAGCTTACAGCACAAAAACTTTTGTTTCAAAATGCTGGACAATATGGGAACTGGCAAAGATTGGAATAGGTAAAATAGTCAAGCAAGGCAGGCTAGAAAGTAATTCAGTGACACATATTCCTTAGGGGGTTCTCAGAGAAGAAAAGGAGATGATAGGGTAGGAGTCACAGACTAAGACTGTATTCAATGATGGCAAAGAGAAATTATTTCTTATTCCTATCAATTAAAAGTTTATTCAGCTATTACAGTGTGTGTATGAAGTACTTGGAAGAAGCAGTAATTTTGACATGGCTTTATTTTGAAGCAGGAATTGTTGACTGTGCTTCTATTGATACTAGTTTGACTCAGAACATCTAACCTTGACCAGATGAAACTGGTCACCTTGATGACATACACACATATTTTATTGCTCTCTTTTATTGTATTTTTAATTCTGTGTTTTTAAAGACTGAATGTCACTCTAAGGAAATATGCAAAAGGTATTCCTCTTAAAGAGCACATTTCAATGACTGTTGGAGATATTTCAGCAGCCGTTGATGAGGCCAAGTAAAAGATCTCAGAGATAATTCAAACCCACAATTAAATCGGATCAGGAGAAATGATGCACAAAGAAAATCAAGGTTAAAAAATGAAAATAATAGCCAAGAATTGATAAACAATTCTTCAGGAAACTAGCAAAGAACTTCTGGAAAGATGGTTATTTATTCCTCTACAATGTAGCATAGGGTTCTTGAATTTGGGAAAACAGTGAGAAGACTAGTAAAAGAAATCTGCTAAATATTGTTATGAATAAAAAATAAAATACTTGTCTTGTGATGGATGACAAAAAGACTAGAGTCTTAAAGATTGAGAACAGGTAATTTTTACTGAAGAAACTCACTTCTTTATCATAATAAAGGGCATATTTCATATTAAAATATTAAAAGGTAAAATCTTATATGGTTTATTAAATGACAATACAGTCAGTATTTTTTATTGTTGTTGCCTAGTCATTTCTGACTCTTCATGACCCCATTTGGGGTTTTCTTGGAAAAGATAATGGAATGGTTTGCTATTTCCTTCTCCAGCTCATTTTACAGATGAGGAAACTGAGGTAAACAGGATTAAGTGACTTGGTCAAGGTTATCCAGCTAGGAAGAGTCTTACACCAGATTTGAACTCAGGAAGATGAGTCTTCCTGACTCCAGGGCAGACACCCTATCTGCTGGGACAGCTAGTTGTTTTATTCCATCCAGCTACCAAGTTATTTTACTTTGTCCAGAACAATTCACAAATCACGATGGGTTCTCAGTTTTTGAAGGAAACTTGGGAGAGCTCAGGCAACTTCCTGGCTTCTCTCCGCCATCTTGGCTCTGCCCCCTATGATACGTTCTCAAGTACTGTGCTATATTCTGCATAAGGTACCCCCCAAAAGTTGTTTTTTTTTAAATAGGTTCCTGATTCAAGATATTTCCAGACTAACTTTAGACATCAATTCAATGATTAAAGAACAAATAAAATAAAATAAAATAAAATAAAATAAAAAGGGAGGAAATATATAATTAAGTGCTCAGCTTTGTAGTGTTAATTGTGATCTGACAGGCTTAGTTTATTCAATCTCTAATTCTTCATTTATAGGCATGATTGATTTGGATGAAAATGCTAATTTTAGAATTAGAGGATCTGGGGTTAATACCTGACTCCATTACTTTGTACCTTTGGGTATGTCCCTTAGCCTCCCTGGGCCTCAGTTTCTTTCTCGGTAAATAGAAGATGTTCAACTAGATGACATTAAAGATGCTTTCAGCTCTAAATAGATGATACTATGAGCCTAAGCTCAGCTATTGTCTCCCACCCCTTTGAGGCCACCTTTTCTCCAAGAATAATGTTGCAAGTAACAACAAGGAGCTGTTCAGCTAGAATTTATTTAGGGAAGCTAAAAGATGGAACCAGCCTTTTGTGATTGGATATTTAAACTCTCCAACAAAAGATTGACAGCTACAGATGATTTTAGACCCTTTGTGAAACTCAAACTCAGATTATTCTTGAGTAATAGAACCTTCTGCTTGACCTGGACCATATCTCATCCCTGGTGTCCCTAGAATAATGAAATCCTTTGGTATGGGTTTCTTCTCTTTTTTCTTTTCTTTTTTTTGTGAGGCAATTAGGGTTAAGTGACTTGCTCAGGATCACACAGCCAGTAAGTGTTAAGTGTCTGAGGCCGGATTTGAACTCAGATCCTCCTGAATCCAGGGCCAGGATTATACTCAGGGGCAGCTAGGTGGTGCAGTGGATAGAGCACAGCCCTGGATTCAGGAGGACCTGAGTTCAAATCCAGCCTCAGACACTTAACAATTACTAGCTGTGTGACACTGGGTAAGTCACTTAACCGCAATTGCCTCACAAAAAAAAAATTTAAAAAAAAGAAAGATTATACTTAGTTTTGCTGGGTACATGATTCTTGGCTATAGTCCCACTTCCTTTGCCCTCTGGAATATCATATTCCATGCCCTCTGGTCCTTTAATGTAGATGCTGCTAGATCTTGTTTTAGCCTTATTGGAGCTCCACAGTATTTGAATTCCTTTTTTCTAGCTGCTTCCAATATTTTCTCCTTGACCTGTGAGCTCTGGAATTTGGCTATAATATTTCTGGAGCTTTTCCTTTTGGGATCTCTTTCAGGAGGTGATCAGTGAATTCTTTCAATTTCTATTTTACCTTTGGCTTCTAGAATATCAGGACAATTATTCCGTACAATTTCTTGGAAGATGATGTCTAGGCTCTTATTTTGCTCCTGGTCTTCAGGTAATCCAATGATTTTCAAATTATCTCTCCTGGATTTATTTTCCAGGTCAGCTGTTTTTCCAAGGAGATATTTCACGTTGCCCTCTATTTTTTCATTCAGTTGGATTTGTTTTATTCTGTCTTTATTTCTCATAAGGTCACTATCTTCCCTTTGTTCAATCATAATTCTTAGGCAATTATTTTCTTCAGACAGCTTTTTTTATTTCCCTTTTTGTTTGACTTTTCAAATTGTTGACTTTTTTCTCATGACTTTCCTGCATTACTCTCATTTCTCTTTCCAGTCTTTCCTCCTTCTCTCTAAATCTTCCTTCTATCTCTCCTACTTCCTGTTTAAAGTCCCTTTTGAGAGCTTCTATTGCCTGAAACCAGTTCATATTTTTCTTGGAGTCTTTGGATGTAGGGGCTCTGAGGTTGTTGTCCTCTTCTGAGGGTGTACCTTGATCTTCCTTGTCACTGAAGAAACTTTCTCTAATTCTCAACTTTCTTTGCTTGTTTATCTTGCCGTCTTTCACTTGAGTTTTAACTCCTCTGGTGCAGTGTATCTGGGGTCTCTGTCTGTGTGATCACGGGGTTGGACTTTACTGGTAGCTCAGCATGGCCCTCTTTAATCTGTCTATGGCTAGAAAAAAAATCTCAGCCCATATTTTTGTGGCTTTTTTCTGTTCCAGGTATTCTTTTATTGCTGTTTTGGGGGTAATTGTATCAGGACTTCTGCATGTTTAATGTCTTTCTTCTGCCATCTTGGTGCTTCCCACCCCCACCCCCCATTCTTTGGGTATTAAACTCATGATTGGGACTTCATCATCATTAATTTTCCCCCTTTTTATTATTATGAACTTGACAAATGAACACTTCCCTAGACCTAGAACATAAAAGCAGACTGATCAGAAACGACATGTCACCCCTATGTACACCTTAGGCCTTTTTCAAATTGTTTAACATGGTTATTCTATGCATCTTGTCTTAACCCCCTCTTGAGCTTCCTTTTGCTCTCTTCTCTGTATTTTTAAAAGATTCATTGATTCCCTTTTCTTCCTTTTTTGGGGACTCCATCAGTACTCCTCTTCTTCATCTTTTAACCTTCCCTTTCTAAAAATTAGTAAAAAATAAGTTTCCCTTAGAGAAAGTATATATAATTAAGCAAAATAAATCCACTAATTGGCTGTGTATAAAAACTTCTGCATTGTTTTGCATCTTAATTCTATTCCTCCAGTAATTCCCTAATGTCTTTTCCAACATCCTCATCACCATCATTATCACAATTTATTAAAGACTAAGTAACAAGGGGCAGCTAGGTGGTGCAGTGGATAAAGTACCAGTTCTGGATTCAGGAGGACCTGAGTTCAAATCTGGCCTCAGACATTTTATTGACACTTACTAGCTGTGTGACCCTGGGCAAGTCACTAAACCCTCATTGTCACCACCCTGCCCCCCCAAAAAAGACTAAGTAATAGTCTTCCTGTGGTGTTGGGTCACTGTGTATATGAGTTTAGATAGACACAGAAACCTTCCCTCTCTACATTATAACCTGATTTTCTACAAAAGTAGGTCCTCCTGTGGGTCTCCTCCCTTCCTGTCACACACTCTCAGAGCAGAGTGGTCTGGCTATGGTGATAATGGCTAAGTGAGAAGGAACTATGGTAGGAAAACTCAAAGAATGAGGTGTTGGTCTGACTTGAGTTTCACAGTCTGCATCTGAATGGAACATCTGTATGTGACATTTACTTTAATATGAAATAAAACAAGTATAACATGAACTCTCTCTCTCTCTCTCTCTCTCACACACACACACACACACACACACACACACACACACACACACACAGGAAAAGCTGGACAGTGAGCAAGTCAGAGAAAGAAAAAGAAACAGAACTCATGAAAAGCAAGCAGAGAAAAAAGCGCCGGGAAAGAGGGACAGAGCATCATCCCCAGGGCCCTGGGCCTACACTTCACATAGAGTGTCATTTTGCTGGAAAGCATGAGGAGGCTAAGATCTCCCAGAGTTTCAGGATACCTGACCACAGCACCATGCTGGAGCCACTTGGGTGGCATGTGGAAGATTGTTTTACCAAGAAATGAGTCACTGTGTTGGTAAAACAGTCCCTGACCCTGGGGAATCACAGCAACAGGGAGGGAAAGCCCAGAACCACCCTCTAATAACACACAGTCCCAAGCATAGGCCAAAGTAAATGCCTTGCATCATTCTAGATAGAGTACCCTCTTCTAGCAAAGCCTCTTTCTCCCTTAAGAACGAAAGGGGAGGCAGGGGAGAAACAGGCTGTAAATATGTTTTGACAAGGTGGTGGATCTTGTATTTGTGATCTTAGAGACCCTAAATGATAAAATTTAAAAAAAACACCTGGAGATTATTGTATCTATACTCCTGCCTCAATGTATGAGTTGATAGAAACTATCGGAGAGAGAAGAGAATCTACCCAATGTCAAAAACTACATGGAGCTGGAGCATCTATAACTTCTAGTTCCAAAACTTAATTAGGGACTCTAATAGTCAGGAGGTTCTTCCTAGTATTTAATCTAAGTCCCCGCTTGCTTTACCCTCATCAGAGCTGCAGAACTTCCAGTCACCATCCCATGTATATCAGTCTATTAGAAAATTTGTATTCATTCAATGGATATAGATATTAAGCCCCTAACAGGTTCAGAGTACTAGAGTGGGTACTGAGCACTATACCAACTTTATATAAAACATCCTCTGCCCCCATGAAGCTCACAGTCTAAGAGAGGGATAAGATATTAAAACATGTCACTATTTTGTACAATGTTATATGATGAATGCATTAGAAGATCACACAATTTATGTGAGCTCTAGGGGTAAGCCAATTAATAAAGTAAGATTATTAATTAATTAATTGGGGAGGGGTTCTGGGAAAGTTTCATGGAGAAAGGAGTATTTGGGATGGATGCTAAAGAGAAGAAAGGAATTTAAAAAACTGAAGATAGGGAAAGAGGTTATTTCAGGTCCAGCAACTGGAAGGCCATGATTGCATCCCTTCCCCCTGCCATATGGTCTTCATTCTTCTCTACTTCAACCTGAAAAAATCAATCTCAGGATACCTGACCTGTATGCTTCTTGGGTCCTATTTCTTAGCCCCTTTAATAGCTCCATGTAGGAGAGAGATAAAAATATTATAGATTTGAGCTCTGCTGGTCCCCTATTCCTCTATCTTTTTTGTGTTTTGGGTTGGATTTTTTGGTGGGGGCGTGGGGGAGA
This sequence comes from Dromiciops gliroides, assembly GCF_019393635.1. Lineage (NCBI taxonomy): Eukaryota > Metazoa > Chordata > Mammalia > Microbiotheria > Microbiotheriidae > Dromiciops > Dromiciops gliroides. Next base: position 70,838,103 of record NC_057863.1, read on the forward strand.
AAACCTGAGACTAAGGTTGTGAGACACTTGGCCAAGTGCCTAAAAGAGGTTGGCTTTTGCCCTGAGACTGGTTATGTTGGGTGTTATTTGGGGAATGTTAAGGGAAGGAAGAGGGGAAAAGTCACCACAGATGTAACCCACAACATGAATGGCACATGAATGAGGGGGAAGGGCAATGGTTATATTCCCCCTATTTTCCAATTGCAGTATTTGATTTTCTGCACTCTTCTCTCCACTGGCATAGAGAAACAGGAAGTTCTATTGCCACCAGGATGCCATAACCTGGTTTCTGAGTTGCTAAGGAAGGGGAAGTATTGCTTCATCCCAAAAAGAAAAAGTGAGGAGACCACATTCTCTCTTAACAACAAACAGCATGACCATCCTTCCCTTGTGGGAGGACCCTGAGTGATATGATCTTAGGATAGGTTTTCATTGACTAAGCTTTTAACCTGAGCATGTGATGGTGTGGTACTCAGTTGTTTTACTACTTTCTTCAGAAGACTTGAGGGATCCACATTTTTGTTTACAATTTACAGGTGGGAAAATTGAGAAAAGAGGAAGGAAAGGGAAATTAGATTATTCCTGGTAGAAATGTTGCCATCAGTGGGCCCTTGATCAATATCTGCAAATGGCAATGATGTTGAAAAATGAAACCCAGGACTCCTAATGTGTTTGCCCTTTACAAGTATGTCTCCAAAGCTGAGAGAAAAAGAGAATCTTAACCAGATAGCAGAGAAAGAATCTGCTATCCCTCTCTCCTACTTTTCCCCAGAGCTGACCCATAATTGGGGAACCCACAAAGATGTGTTTCCTCCCTGAGGTTTAGAAAAATCCTCAGAGATTTATAATCCTTTCCCATCCTTGGTCAGTTGTTTCTTCTGATCTGGACAAGACGTCTTTAGATGAAGGAAAAAAAGAAAACCAAAACTTTCCGTTGTTTCAAATCTCCCACTTGAGACCTAAACAGACTCCAACTCTATGTCTGTAATTTCACTGAGTCTCAGACAAATAGTTTTGGTGAAACTAAGATGTGGCCTGAGAGGGGTCTGAGCAAAGGGTCAGATGTGACTTCAGATCCCCCCAAAGCAATCTTCGTCTTACAGCATGGGTAACTAATGACTACTAATCTTTGTTCTGAAGATACAAACATGATAGGAGGAAAAGGCAAAAAACAGAACTAGGAGACAAGAGATTCCTCTTCTACTAATGGCTCAACCATTTGTTGATTGGTTCAGGCAGCTAGGTGGCACAATGGATAGAACACTAGACACACATCTCCATATTACTAATGTTAAAATAATAAGAAAAACTCCCATTTATGACACCTTAGGGCTTTCTGAATGCTTTATATACATTAGCTTCTTTGATTCCCACAACAACTTTGTGAGGTAGGTACCATGGATATAAATATTCCCATTTTACACATGAAGAAACTGAGTTGGAGGGAGGTTGTATTATTTGCCTGTGGATACACAGTTAGCACATATTAAGAATGGGAGTTGAACTCAAGTGTCTTTAGACACACTGCCTGTAGTATTGGAAATAATGATACATGAATGATAGATGCAAACCAAAAGGTGAACGTTTGGCATAGAATCTAGAGAAACAAAAGAGAGAGCCAAAAATAAGGATTTTTCAGTGTGTCTTCAGCACTGCCAAGAGAAGTAGTCTGAGTGTTTCATTGGTAATCTCCAATACTAATAGAAACAGGGGAAGACGTCTAGGAGTGCATCTCCAAGGCGAAGCCTCTGGAGAGGATTTATGGAAAGACACTAATAAGAACTGCATGATATGAGAAAATGTGGAGGAATTGCAATCTGTACCAGTGGAGAGAATTCCCACACCAATAAGGTCATAGAATATTATAAACTGAATTACAGAGGAGTTATTATGATTGGAAAACATGAGTTTTCTTATCTAATTGTTAGGTATAGATCAATCCAGAGGAGAGAAATGATTTTATCCTATGTAATGGTACTATCCCTTGGGACTCCATAACTCTGCCTTCATGATCTTTAAGTCATCTTTGATGATGATGATGGTGATGGATGGATGGATGGATGGTATCTCCTAGGTAAGATTTTGTACTGGGAAGAAAATATATGGATCAGATGAACCAAATATAATGGTCCACTTGGGACAATCAATTTGCAAATTGGTACTCTGGACAGTCTCTTGTGACTTTGTTTAATGTGAGACACTTCCTTGGCACCTGACGAATCTCAGATTAAATGGTGAAATGGAATTCCTGAGCCTGGAAAGCTGACACCAGACCTTGGATACATATTGAGTGGACAGAGGAGCAATGACTCTTTTGAGCCAGCCAGCCTCTGTACTTTTAGAGGTGGAGCAGAATAATTCTGCCTGTTTTACTGCTGAGGAAACTGAGGTACAGCAAACAAGAACAAGCTGATATAAGATCTTACAAGTAAGGAAGCTGGCAAAGCATGAAGATCCTAACCTTCCAGTCCAGCACTTGCTATTTTTCTCTAATACCAGTATCCCTCTCCCTTATCCAGAAAAGTCCCCTTCATACCACCACAAGTGTCCTATGTCATTTCCCAGTCTTTATCTTCCTACCACGTGCACCTCTCCCAGTCTCAAGGAATTAAAGGCAGTAAAAATGTCTCTGTGAAAGATGGGAGCTCCAAGGGGGTCTGGGAGCAGACTTCTGACTTTGGGTCATTGGGGAGGTTGGGTGAGCAGTTCTGACGTCAATGAGCTTCTTGGGTCATGACATCAAATGAGATCATTGTTTTTATTTTCCTGAGGGATCAAAGCCCCTTTGTCCCAAGGGCCTCATGTAACTTGGTCCATCAGGAGACTACCCTTGGAAGAAGGATCATCCTGAGAATTGAAGACTCTTCATCTTAACTGATTTAAGACATGTACATGAGACATATGTGCCACATAGGTACAATATGTATATCTTCTGGGTGTGTATTGGAATGTTGAGGGGTACATACTTACATTCCTCCTTTAATTACTTCTCTCTTTCTCATGATTCTTCCCCTACTTTCTTCAATACACATCCTCATGCCCTTTTCATGACCCTTCCCCTGAACAAAAGACAAAAAGTCCAAATAATCCTAAATACCATGACTGCTATGACAGGAATGTGGCAGATAAATTTTCCTTCCTTCCTCTTTTCCACTGAGCCCATGAACTTGTAGTCAGCCACCTCATATTCAACCACATTCAGGTTGAAAAGTCATGCATGGAAATCCAGGCTTTTTCTCTGGATCTGGATTATGGGATGCAGGTTCATATAGTTGGACTCCAAATTACCCAGTCATACAGTTATATCAGCCTAGGCCTGGGAGAAATGCAAGCAGGTCAGAACACCACTTCCTTGACCTTCAGGTAGGATGGAACATACCTAGCCTACACAGATAACTGTCTGCTCTTAAGAAGCTACACAGTGGAAGAGTACCCAGCCTACCAAGAAGGACAATTCTGGATTCCTGAAGGACCCCTTTCTCCTCAGTGGTGAACAGAAGGTTTGGGGAAATAGTTCAAAATAAGCCATTCTTTTATGGATCAAAGTGAGTCAAGGTAGGTAAATGATCATTAAGAGCCTCCATGTATGAAATCAAATTGGTGAGGATCTGGAGGTGATTGGGACCCCAGACTATATCAATATTGAGTCTAATTTACACATTCAGTCACATAATGAGCCCTTAACCATTAGAAAAATAGTGATTTAATTTGAGTAAACAAGTATGATCCAACCCTATATTTATACTCCTTCTTATTAGGGGCTCTGAGCATACATTAACTTTAGAAAAAAAACAAACCAAACAAAAACCCAACAAACAGAAAAGCAAACTGAAGCATGATGTACCATTTTGCCATTCTCAACTAACACCATTTTTATTCATTCACAACTCCTAGGAGCCATTAGCAATATAAACACGCCATTAGTGAAGATGTTGTTGCTGTTGTTGTTTGTCCTTTGTTCTTGAAGAGGACCATGACAGTGGGAGGTGATATCATGACTTGCAGTGAATTGGATTTAAAGGAGGGAGGGCTATGCAAGGTCACCAGCCTCACTCTCTTTCTTCTCCAGAGCCATCTGGGTCCAGTGACAAGATATCCATCAGGACAACTGGAGATGGACCCAGATGCAATGGGAGACCTTGGCCTTTTTAAGTTAAGGTCTTTCCCAGGTCTGTTTGCCTGTGGCAATGACCATTCAGTGATTACAGCTAGGTAAGGATTGAGGCAAAAAATGGCCTCCTTTACCTAGCCAAATAAATAACAGGTAAGTGTAACACTCACAGAAACACAAGAGTAAAATTTGAAACCAGGCATCAGTGCCATGTGCATATCCAAGTGCTTCCATTTTCTTTTCCTCCAACACACAAGCTGACAAATACACATACACTTATGTACAAATTCATTGTCTATTAGCTCCAACATTGCTTATTATACTGGGTACAGTAAGGTGGAATACATAGGGAACCATGAATATCCTGCATCTTTCTACTGATCAAGCACATCATGGCTACCCCTTCCTGGTCACATTTAACAGTAATAAATTCCATTTATCATTTAAGTTTTGATTTAAATTTACGATTTAAGTTTTACAAAGCACTTTCCTCATACCAGCCCAGTGAAGTAGATAGTATAAGGATTACTTTCTCCACTTTGCAGATGAGGAAATCGAAGCTTAGAAAGATTACCTGATTTGCCCAGGATCACATAGCTAGTAAGTGCCAGAGGGTAGGGCTCAAGCCTTGATCTCATGGCTTTAAGTAATGTACTCTTGCAGTTTTTATCATATCCCCCAGGAGAACATTCGGGGATGGTTTAGCCCTTCTTCCCCTCTCAGTTTTCTCCAATATTCTGAACTCTTCCTCATTTACTTAGACTTCCTATAAAACCCTAAATGAGTTCTGCCTGAAGCACTCATCCACATAGTCTTTAAAGCTAGCTGGATTTCTGAGGAAATCCCAAACTTATGTCTCAGATTCATTTACACTGAACTCATTCCTAACTGTTTGAAGTTCAACCTGCCCCACCCCTCCCTGAGAAGTTTATACTGAGATGGACAGGTTATCACACCAAAAACTAGAGCTACTTTTCGGGGCATAGAACCAGCTGGAGCCCTGAGTGGTGCAAGCAAAGTTCGGAATTCAATGTCCATGAAATAGTAGGGTTTTTCTATCTCCTTATAAGATTCTTTACATCATGCAGCACCATTCCTTCGGGTGAGCTGATCCTGATTCCTTCTAAGTGACTTCTAGGGAATCAAAATGAAAAGCAGAAAAAAAAACAAAAACCAGTAGAAGAAGGAATATTCATCTAAGATGCCTCTTCAATGAAATTCTATCATTAAAGACTCCTTAAGGTGGAAATGAACCCAAAGGCCCAAGTTGTCTAAAACTGCTAAAGAAATAGCTTTGCATATCTACAAAGCACTTTACAAACATCAGCTTGTTTGATCCTCATAATTCACATTTCTTCATATTTCAACTCATATTTGAGATATACAAAGTGCTTTCTTCACTGTAGCTCTGCAAAGTAGGTAACTGTTATAATTGGCCAAATTTTATAGATAAGGCTCAGAAGGAACTGGCTTCCCCCAAGGTCACAAAGTCAATAAGTAAAAGAGCCAAGATTTGAATCCAAATCTCCTAGAAACTCCAAATACTGCATTTCCTCCATTATATCCTGCTGTCCCTAGTACCAATATTATCTCCATTTGTTGTTGTTGTTGTTTTCAGTTGTGTCTGACTCTTCATGACCCTATTTAGGGTTTTCTTGGCAAAGAAACTGGAGTGGTTTGCCATTTTTCTTCTCTCACTCATTTAGATGAGGAATTTAGGAAAACAGCGTTAAATGACTCCCAAGGGTCACACAGCCAATATGTGTCTGAGGCCAGATTTGAAATCATGAATATGAATCTTCCGGATTCCAAGCCCAGTGTTCTATCCACTGAGCCACCAGGAAACTGAGATGGAGAGAGGTAAAGTGGCTTGCTTATGTTTACATAGCTAATAAGAGGTGGAAATGGGACTGAAATCCAAGTCTTCTGACTGCCAGTTAAGTTATCTTTCCATTGTACCAAGCTGTCTCTTGAATAAATGATAATGGAAATTTCGCATTGGAAGTGTCAAGGAAATAATATGACTTTCCAAAGGCACCTGGAAGAAAGGTGGGCTCACCCAGTGATTGATACAAGAGACTGCATATGCATCACTAGATGGCACAGTGAATTTAGCACCAAGCCTACAGTCTGTAAGACCAGACTTCAAATTCATCCTCAGATACTTTCTAGCTGTGTGACCCTGGGAAAGTCACTTAATATCTATTTGTCTCAGTTTCCTTTTCTTTAAATTGGGTATAATAATAACACCTTCTAGGGTTGTTGTATCAACTGAAATAATAATGGGAACATGCTTAGGACAGTGTGTGGCACCTAGTAAATGCTATATAAATATTAGTTTTTATTATATAGTCTGTGCCCCTTAAACTTCTCTCATATCTTTTATGGGGGGTGGGGTGGGGCAATGAGGGTTAAGTGACTTGTCCAGGGTCACACAGCTAGTAAGTGTCAAGTGTCTGAGGCTGGATTTGAACTCAGGTCTTCCTGAATCCAGGACTGGTTCTTTATTCACTGTACCACCTAACTGCCCCCTAAACTTCTCTCATCTTAAAGTAGATTTTGTTTGCAATGACAGTGTATATATTCCAGTATTCAGTGGTCCTATTGGAGAAGTGAGACAAATATAGAAAGGCCAGCAAGAAAAAAACTCTCAAGATCCCTGATAAATGTACACCAGTGATTGAATTACAATATAACAGAAGGAGATACAATCCATAACATTTTCTAACTGTGAAAATCAGGATGAGGTAGAAGTGTCAAACTCAAGGCCCCTGGATGGTGGCCACAAATCCTGAAAATAGCTGAACCAGATTAAAATGTAATTGTGAAATGTTTAACAAAATAAATAAAAATGCAATACAACATAGATAATGTTAATTTGTGGTTTTCTACAGGGATCAATTTATTTTTGAGCTTGGCATCACTTGAGTGGATCAGAGCCATAATTCCTGGGATCAATTTCAGCTCTGCCACTTATGAGTAACATAATTGGACAAAGCTCATCAGTAAAATGGAAATAATAATAATATACTCCCACCCCACCATGGTTGTTTGGAGGAACCAATCAATTAGGGGATCAAAAAGCAATTATTAAACATCTACTATATGTTAGATGCTACTTTAGTCATTGGAGATGCAAGGACAGAAGGAAACAGTTCCTGTACTCAAGAAACTTACATTCTAACAAAGAATACAACATGTACATATACAGGTATATACAAAATGTACCAGGCAAAGAAATATAACATTAGAAAAGAGACATTAGGAGCTCAGAGGGCACCCAGAAAGGCCTTTTGCAAAAGATGGCTCTTGAGCTGGGTCTTTGAGGAAACCAGGGATCCTGAGAGGTTGAGGTGAATAGGGAGTGCATTTCCAGTATAGGGCATAGCTGGGACAAAGGCAGAGAGATGGAAAAGGAAGGGTCCCATATAAGTAACAGTAAGAAAGTCAATTTGGGTGAACTAAATAGTACATGGAAGGAGTAATAAGGCAGGGAAAGTAGAATGGTATCAATTTGTAAAGGCCAAACAGTGGAGGTTATATTTAATCCCAGATACATTAGGGAGCTCCTAAACTCAATTAAGTAGGGAAGTGACATGATCAGTCCCAAAAGCATAATGAATATGAAATAACCTCATGATGATAGATTGGTATGTAAGAGTAGTGTGTCATTTCTTTGGTCAGGAATAGGTGAGATAATCCCTAAAGTTACATGGGATTTATTAGGGACCTCCTCAGTGTGAGGATTATGAAATTATTATTAGTGAAATAACTCCCATTTACATAGCAATATAAAGTGCATCAAATGCTTCCCTCATAATACCCTAGGAAGATAGGTAGGTAGCATAGGTATTATCCCAATTTTATGGATAAGACAGCTCAGGACATGCACTTTCTTAGGAAGCAGGTATCCTGACTCAAGGACCCATGTGTGTCTTTTTCTACTTAATAAAGATCCTTATTTACTCACTTTCTTATCTTCTCCTACACTCTGAGATGTCTTCCAATCTGGCAAACTCCCTAGACTCTTCCCAATTTCTGACATCAATTGTTGTTTGTGGTGGTGGCTGTTGTCATCTTTGTTAGAATCAGGGCAGGACCATGACTGAGCAATACCGGAAGTATGGAATACATGTGCACACACACACACACACACACACACTTCCTTTATAATAACACAAAGAATATGACTTTGGTATCTAATTGTCCAGGACTTCCCAGAGCATGCAAAAGCCACAGAGGGTATTCAGGGAGAGTTTCTTACTATAGTCAATGCTTTCATCCTCCTTATCTGATGGAAGATATGAAAGAAGACCTCTGTGTCTTTTTAGGAGTATATTTTAATCTTTTATTGAAATGACAATGCACACTTTATATATGACAAGCTTCTTTTAAAATTTTTCCTATCCTCTACCCTCCCAACTCTTCACTTCAGGTGGAGCGACAATAGATATCTAATTAGCCAAGGAATTTTGTTGTCATAATAATGATAGAGCACCCAAAATCCTCCAGGCAAAGAGAAGACCTTCTTGATTGGCCAAGAGTGAGGTTGAGATTGTAGAATGAACCAATAAGCTGAGTCCTAAATATCCAATTGGGTTAATATAGAACCAAAAGCAGGAATGAGGAAAATGGGGTTTTAGGACAAAATATACCATGTTACCTTGAAACCACAAGTTGTAATTATGGTGGTCTGACTGGAGAGGATTCTCAATCAAGCTAGGCTAACTCTAGGATTGTAGTTAGACATTAAACTAAAAAGCTTTTGGACTATCCTAGCCAGAGACTGCATTGTTTTCCTCCATATACATGACTAGTTATTTATTTGTTTTGGTTTGGGTTTTGGGGTTTTTTTAGTGAGGCAATTGGGGTTAAGTGACTTGCCCAGGGTCACATAGCTAGTGAGTATTAAGTGTCTGAGGCTGGATTTGAACTCAGGTACTCCTGACTCCAGGGCTGGTGCTCTATCCACTGCACCATCTAGCTGCCCCTAGTTATTTTTTCTTGACTTGTCAATTTTTATATTCTTTTCCCCTATAAATACTTCAACAGGTCAGGATTAAGTGATAGGGACTAGAGCTGTGATTTCATTGATATGATGAAACTACCTCTATGAATACAGGTAGGTTGGTATGTTCTCTTTGATGTTGCCCAGAGCACTGAAAAGATAAATGACTTCTCTTAGGCTACCCAGCTGGTATGTGTCAGAAGTAGGACCTGAATGTAGATGCTCCTGACCCTGAGGTCAGTTTTCAATCCATGAGAATAGCCATTTTCAAGCTTTTTGGTATCAGGACCCCTCTATACTCTTTTTTTTTTTTTTTGGTGAGGCAATTGGGGTTAAGTGACTTGCCCAGGGTCACACAGCTAGTAAGTGTTAAGTGTCTGAGGCCGGATTTCAACTCAGGTCCTCCTGAATCCAGGACTGGTGCTCTATCCACTGCACCACCTAGCTGCCCCTGCTCTATACACTTAAAAATTATTAAAGACCCCAGTGATCTTTTGTTCATGTGGATTTTATCTATGGATATTTACCATTTTAGGAATGAAATCTGATAAATTAACTAAGTTTTTTAAAAATTTAATGAAATCAGCATTGTTTTACATATTTAGCATATTTCTTTGATGTCTGGCTTAATAGAAGACTTGGATTTTCATATCTGCTTCTGCATTCACTCTGTTGTGCTCGTTCTCTCTCTATATATAAACACACACACATATACACATATATATGTGTGTGTATATATGTATGCACACACAAACACACATACAAAAGGAAATAGAGAAGAAAATCCAACCATCTATAGAAATAACATCATAGAATTTTGACCCAGAAGACCCCCTGAAAGAGTCCTGGTAACCCTCAAGGGTCCAGGGACCACACTTTGAGAACCCCCATCCTAGGCCATGCTGTTTTACTCCAATAAACCTTGGAAACCCCAATGTACTGTATTAGGTTGCAGACAGAGGAAAGAAAAGGAAAGGGAATGAATAGCAGACAATACTTATAATGGTAGTAGCACAAGAGAAAGGAAATAAGTAATTAAAGATTAGGAAGAGCAAATCTTCATACCCCAGGGAGGCAAAAGGAAGGTCAGGCATCTTTATGCATTGGATTGCAGGTTAAGCCTGAAGGAAGGTTTTCAAAAGGCAAAAAGGCAAAAGGATCAAAGGCAGTCAGTCCCCCTAGATTAGCTATAAGGAGGAACCAAAATTTGGGGAAAATTGGTTCATTTCAGCATAGACTAAGACCCAAAACTGAATCCCATATATAGACCAAACAGTGGCAAGATATTGACCACCAATACTACCAGCTGGGCAATTCCCTAAAGAAAATATGTAGGTGGATTTTATTATATAGAAGGGCAGAAGTATATCTCTCTATTGAGTTTATTGTCTTATCCTTCTCAAAAGCAAGTTCAGTTTGGGGGTAGTTTCAGGACTGGAGGTTGTAGTCAGTGGAACAAAAATCCACTGACTTAACATTTGACACACTTTTTTGTTTTGTTTTGTTTTGTTTTTGTGAGGCAACGGGAGTTAAGTGACTTGCCCAGGGTCACACGATAGTTGATCTTTAGCTGATGAAATGGTCAAGTCCTTCAGTCAGTGCTAAGTGCCTGGGGGACATCTTTGACTGGATGCTCAACAATCAACCATCATATACAATATCTCTAAAGTTCTTTACTTCCCTATTTGTACTAATATTCTTCCAGTCACTTAGGCTTGAAATCTCAGAGATATCTTCCCTCTCCCTTCCCCTTCAGACTTGACCATTTACCAGGTCTTAATCATTTTCTCTTTCCAATGTCTCTCACATAGTCCCCTTCTTCCCATTTCTACTGCTACTATTTAATCCTAGCCCTCATCACCTTAAACTGTAACCATTGTAATAGCCACCTAAATAGCTTTGCTCCTCAACTCAGCCTATTGGACTCCACCCACAGTAGTGGAAAGATCCCTGGGGCACCAATTTGCTCATCTGCATAAAGAAAGAGTTGGATTAGATGACTTCTAGAGGCCTCTTCAATTCCAAGAAACTATGAATCTATAAATTCCTTGAAGTAACTGAATTTACAATTCCCTAAGATGAACCTCAGCTGTTACAGCTTTTTCATTCCTTTTCCCTTTTTCTGTATTCCCTGCCCTAGGTTCTCTAGAATTTCCAATGGCTTTTTTTCCCACAAGTCACTTTCTCCTATGTCTATTTCTTCTCCGCTTGACCCCAATATCCCAGTCCCAGTCCAGATTTTCACCTGCACCATTTCCCTAGGACATCGTCTCTTATCCTCATCTCCATGACACAGCATCATCATCACCACCTACATTTTGGCAATGCTTTAAAGTTTGAAAAATGTTTCACGTGTATCATCCCATTGGTTTCCTGCTTGTTTTTGTATCCATAGTGTCTAACACATAATAGGTTAATTAATAAATACTTCTGGTTGTGGATCTCACTTAAGCCTCTTCATGAGAGAGGTGTTATGTGCATTACTATCCTCACTTTACAAGTTAAAAATTAAGTCTCAGGGAAGCTAACTGTCTCATCATTGCACAGGTCATAAGCATTAGCATTCTATCCACAATGCCTTACAACCTCATGGGCAAATTACATTTTTCATGTGTAAAGTAGGGATAATAATACCCACAGTACCAACTTCACAGGGTTGTTATAAAGCTCAAATGTGATAATAGTATGTAAAGTTCTTTGCCAGCCCTAAAGCTTTATATGTTAGATGTTATTATCATGTTAGTAAGAGGCAGAATGGCAGAGTAGATGAAGGATCTGGGAATCAGAAAAAAAAATTCAGACCCTACCTTTGAAAAATAGTAAAGGTGCCAAGTCATTTAATCTCCATATACCTCTAAGGAACCCTCTAAGACTAATTTAAAGATGAATTGCCAGCCTGCATTTATTAAGGGATTTTCCACACCATAAATTCCCTAAATTGATGAAATGAGAAGTCCAGGCAGATCTATAGTTATCTATATTTCTTTATATAATTATAACTACCAATTAATCACAATAAAATTGTGCTAGGCAAGTCTCCATACAAAGATTCAGCTTTCTCTTAGCAAAAGTACTTACTTTAAAAAAAAAAAAAGACTTTTAAAAACTTGACACTAAGTGTAGGGAGCTCTGATGGAGCAAAGGACCCCTGCCACTGCTAACCAGCCAATGCTGGTACCAATTTGCCTGAGGGCCCGTGTTCCTCATTTTTTTCGACATTGTGATAAAATAACGGGACTTGGCAGATGCCCAGGAGCCCCACCTGAAGATTGATTCGGAATTGGTTGAATTGGGTGAGACTGAGAGACAGAGAACCTACTTAAGGATGATTAAATCGGGACCACACCTGGCCAGCCCTGAGTAGGGTGTTGTTCTCAGAAGTTGAACCTGGTTAAGGTCGATTAAATTGAGACCACACTTGGCCAACCCTGAGTAGAATGTGTTCTCAGAGGCTGTGGACTGCGACATCAACAAGAGACCACTCTCAACCAATCAACTTGAAGAACCTCCCATTTCAGGGAGGAAGACAGGAAGCTGAGGCTGGTAGACTGGATCTTCCTTTTTTGGTTCAAGACATCAGTTTGGCAGCAGAATTTCACATGGGCTGCTAGGAAAGCTAGGGTTTCCATGCTATAAGGAATCTGTTCTCTATCTTTCTCTCTCTTCACTACCTTATATCTTTTAATAAATCCTTAAAAGCCTAAACTCCTCCTGAATTTATCAGTGATTTTAGCCAGTTTCCCCCCAAAACTGGGAGGGGGCAGATTGAACCCACATTTAGATTTTTAAACAACACAATGTCATGGACTCCTTTAGCAATCTGATGAAGCCTATGGCCTCCATCTCAAAATTAGCTTTTAAATGCATACAATAAAATAGGATTGAAAAGAAAACCAAAGGTTAATGAAAATAAACATGTAATTTTTTCCCATCCAAGTTAATGGACCCCCTGAAATCTAAGGGTCTATGGACTTCCAGTTGAGAACCCCAACTTTAGAATGTTATATGGTCCATGAAAAGATTAGACATCATGCCAAAGGCCACATAGACAGTATATGTCAGAACTTGGATTGCTTCCAGGTTTGCCTGACATGATGGAGAGCAACAAAAACATTGATGATGCTTCTGCTAACTAAGAGCACAGATGGCCAGTAGAGAAAAAAATTTCCATAAACTTACACTGGGACAGACAATAGCTGCACTACTTACCCTAGAGATGAGTTATGGAGTCAGGGAAAGGTCAGAGGAATCCATTTAAGCTCACCTAGAAGCCCATGGGCAAGCCAGGATCAAAACTCACAATAACTGAATCACCAAACTTTCACTTAACCTAAGGATTTGTGGTCCCCGAAGGGTAGGATAAGGTAAGGGAAAGAGCACAAGAAGCAAGTAGGAAGACCTGGATTTGAGTCTTAACTGCCACTCTTCAGTTATACTATTTTTTTCGTGAGGCGATTGGGGTTAAGTGACTTGCCCAGGGTCACACAGCTAGTAAGTGTTAAGTGTCTGAGGTCAGATTTGAACCCAGGTACTCCTGACTCCAGGGCTGGTACTCTATCCACTGTGCCACCTAGCTGCCCCGACTCATCAGTTATACGGCCTTGCACAAGTGACTTAAAGTTATCTGATTCTGATAATCTAATATGGAGAAAGAGGATAACAAATAACAGTAATATTTACCTTCTGAGGCTGTTGTGAGGATGATAGAAAATAATGTAAAGTGTATGTAGCCAAAAAAGACTCTGTAAATGGAAGTCAAAATACCAAGCTCAGTCTCATACCTTGAGATGTGAACCTTTCACAGATATGAAGGCCCTGCTTCTGTAAGGGGAAGCATTAAGTTGGGAGGGGATTCAGAGATAGACAGACAGATAGGCAACATGTCTCTCCTGCCATGCTGTCACAACCGATATAAATTCAAAACCCAAGTGACTTTGGCTCCCTGAGAATTTCAATTATCACCTCTGAGATACACAGCCTGAAGGGTCTCACACAGGTCTCAGGAGAGGTGCCTGTAATAAGCACACAAAAAAAATGTTTCTGTTTTAAGGAGTTCTTGTAAAGCACTTCCTTGCATAAAGAAAATAGAAACACTGAGATGTTAGCATTGGTTTCTGTGGTCGGCTGAACTGGAAAAAAAAACTGCCCCACTGAAGGCAGTTTAGAGGGAAGATAGAGGGAATGGGAATGCATGTAGATAAATGTCATTATCCTTCCTACTTTCTTTCCTTCCTTTCTTCCTTCTTTCCTTCCATCCGTCCTTCCTCTTCTCTCTCCATCTCTCCTTCTTTCCCCCTTTCCTTTTTCTTCTTTCTTTCTCTTTCTTTCTTTCCTGTCTTTTTCTCTTTCTTTCCTTCCTTTTTCTCTCTCTTGCTCTCCCTTCCTTCCTTTTTCCCTTCCTCCTTTTCCTTCATTTCTTCTTTCCATCTTTATTCGTTTTATTTTTCCTTTTATTCTTTCTTTGTTATCTCATCATGTGATTTCATTGGTGTAAAGAACTCCCTTTACCAATGCAGATTAGTCTCTTTCACATATTCTCAGCAGAATAAGTATGTTCATTTATATAGTCATTAAATGTATATATGTTATTTTTAAAAATATATTTTTGCGACAAAAAAATCTCCCAAGTCTTAGTTATTTTCATACTTCAATAATTCAGTACAGCTGTGAGTTCCTGAACCTGAGTTCAAATCCCAGCCCTGCCATTTGCTGCCTGTGTGAAATTAATATCTCTGGGCCTCAGTTTCTTTGTCTGTATAGGCACTTGCACCATCAGTACAGATTTCAAAGTTTACTTGTCTTCTCAGCCTACATGACTGTTATTTGCATTCTCTTCTCATTTGACCCCAGAGAATTCAACCAACATCCTAGAGTCCTTCCTCTGGATATCTATACACTCAGTTATTACTAATGGTGCACCCAGGCTGTCTGTCCCTCGCTGTCACGGAATGCCTAGTGGTCCATTTCTGTTTCTAGTCATGCCTTTTACTAATGCTATTTTTTGCTTTGTTTTTGTACACAATTCTTTTGTATCCATATGGTACAACCTACTTATAAACACCATGTACCATTCTATCATCCTTTGGGTGACCTGAATTTTGATTCTTTGGACTCTGGGGTAACTTAGTATTCATGGACTAGAAGAATTCATTCCTAGAAGATTTTTTTTTTCTTTCACTTGACCTATGATTTCACTGGTATAGGAAATAAGGAAAACTGAGTGAGGAAACTCCCTCTACCAATGTGTATCAGCAAATTATCTATGACTTAGTTTTAGGGTGTTTCTTGAGATATGATGAAGATAGGTGACTTATTTAGGGTCATACATTCAGGCTATGTCAGATGCAGGACTTGATTCCTGATCTTCCTGACTTTGAGGCCCACTGTCTTTTATATCTCTCTAGAAGACTACCGGTGTGTGTATGGGGGCGTGGGAGAATCATCCTTTGTTTCAGGGAAAGTATATCCTAAATGTAATTAAGCTCAATGTATAAAGTGTTGAGTTTGGTTGATTGTTGGCCAGTCTTGCTGAACTCTCATTTTCCTATACTTTTTTGTTTTTACTAAGAATCAATATGGTAATGGATTTTAATAACATTTTAATTCAATTTAGATATTATTACTAGTGTTATTAATTAGTGATTTATTAATTGTATGTTATTAAGAATTGCTCTCTGGGTAAGGAAGATGACATAACACATTGGAAAAATAAGGTGATATTAAAACAAAAAAAGTTCATTCATTCATTCATTTCTTTGGGGGCTTTTTTCCTTCAGTTCTCACTGGACTCTTTCTTGAACTCCTTCAGGGGTAGATGTGACTTGATTGTGGGTCTCCACCATTCCTGAATTTGGGATAATCTTTTCCATATTCTCCATGATCCCCTCACATGAATTAGAGTTTATTAAATAATCAGATGATTCAAATGATGAGAAATGGTGAGCTAGCTTCTAAGCTGACCACAATGTTACCTAGCTAAATAAACAGGAAAGCATTTTTTGCATAAATTCCCGAGGATTCACTGGTGTTCTGGCAAATGTATGGATCTGCCCAACATACACAACATGAGCAATTCAACTCAAACTAAACAAATATTCATTAAGCCCCTACTTCATACAAGGCACTGTGCTTCAGGTGCATTAACTTTTCACTTATGTAGCTTATGTAGCTATGCTGACGGAGCCATGGGGATTTTATGCCTTTTACTACTGTTTCATAGCTTGTGAATTCCTTAATTTTGGTGCTATGATACAGTAAGATTTACTCATAGGATGGTCAATTCATTCTTCATCTATTTACTGATCACCAAGTCAGTATACATTTTGTTGACAAGGAGACAATCACAAGCAATATAAGTCCATTCTCACGTACTTCTTTTTCTTGTCACCATAAGAAAGGTCTGGTAGGTGAGATTTGGTGGTGGGCTGGCAGCAGCAGCTGCTACCAGTGGGTCTAAGTTGGGTTACCAATAGCCATCAGAAAAAAGCAGGGGGAAAATCATTTCTTTGGTGCTTCTTTATTGACTGGTCACTTTTATAGAGGGCACAGAGCTGTTCAAACTTGAAAAGGAAAGAGGGAAGGGGAGAAAGATATAGTTAAGGCTTCTTTGTGGCAGAATAGTGCTATTGTGGGGGAATTGGCTTTCCCAGATGACTTTGCTTTTGTGTCAATGTTTGTACTCTATTGTGCTGTGCATGACCTTGGAGAAGTCCTGTGTGCTGAGCTGTGGTCCTTAGCTTACCAAGGTCCTAAGCACAAAGAACAGCAAAGAGTTTGGGGGTGGTGATTCTCTGCAGCAAGGTCAGCAGCAGCTGCATCCTTGTACTTTTCAGCCAATTCCCTATTCTCTTAGAAATGCCTGTGTCAGACACTCCTGATAAGTAACTGAGTGCAGTCTCTATACTAGAACATCCGAATAGGTCTTTGTTTAAAATGGATACTTTGGTCTTGCCATCAGTCAATCAGAGCCCTGTGATTCTTATAGAGAGAGATTTCCATTTATTTTGAAGCAAAAGATATGGTCCAGAATCCACTGACTCTATTTTCAGTCTGTGGAGCCCACAAATATACCCTAATAATGTATATGTCTCACTAGTCTAGTTTGCCCTAAAGTTAAAATGTAGGGTGAATTTATGCATTTATTAAGAACTCATGTCAGTATTCAGAAATTCAGATTTCACAAATTATGTCAATAGCTGGATAAGAGTATTGCTGATAGTTGTATAGAACTTGTTTGTGTAAGTGCTGCATGTTGAGACTTTTTTTGAATAAGATGTGGTAGGATTGATTCTCACATATTGTAGTAGGAAATTATAAAAAAAAAATGACAGATTTCATGATCAAAGCCTACAGTGGCTGCTCTTTTCCAAACCCAATTTGATCTTTATACTGACCCAGGACAAAGCTCCGTTCAGTGAAACCAAATCACCATATATCACAAAAATTAATGAAGCAGGGTCTTAATATGATCCCATGTAGGCAAAGTGGCATTGCCACAAGGGTCAGGATAGCCCAAGAAATGCCTGTTCTATGATATCAACAAATCACTTTAAGGGCATCCCAATATCTGCTTATAATGTGAAGGAAAACACTGATATTCTCTGCTTTAGGTTCAAGAATGAATAGGACGGGGGACAGCTAGGTGGCACAGTGGATAAAGCACCAGCCCTGGATTCAGGAGGACCTGAGTCCAAATCTGGCCTCAGACCCTTAATAGTTGTGTGACCCTGGGCAAGTCACTTAACCATCATTGCCTTGAAAAAAAGAATGAATAGGACAAAATAATAGAACATGACATTTAATTTCTTCCTGAAAGAAATTCAAGAACTGGAATAGTAGTTCATCTCAGGTTTTTCATATACCCTTATGGATACTCTATAGGTTCTCTTCCTCCTGGTATAAAAATATTCATCTTTTTATAGCTTCCAGAGGGTATTGCCTTTTTCTACTGATGTTCATTTTCAGTCTAGGACTAAGGATGGAAGGGAGACTATTCTGTAACCAGTTCTCATCAGCAACTACCAACTCCGAAGACCTGATCAGGTCTGACTGGTCCCCTAACTCTCTCATGATATCCATGGATAGACACAAACCAATAAAGCCTCCATCAGAGACCTATCTCTCATTAGACCACAGAAAGTTAAACTTGAATTATTGACTAAGTTCCTTATGCAGAGAACAAACTGACTCACAAAAAGGGGCAAAGATGAGTTAGCTACTAGAAACTTTAGAGATAATTTTCTTTAGGGTATCAAGTCCTACATGAGTTTTTTCAGACTTGCAAATATTGGCAAATCACTTAAATTTCCCAAGATTCAGTTCCTTCATCTATAAAACGACAACAACAAAAATATATACTATAGCATGCATTTGTCTTGCAATATTGTTTTGATGGGTATACTTTGTTAACTTTAATGCACTATAGAAATGTGACTTGTCATTTTTGCTCTTTTATTCTTCTAATCTCTTCCAATGGGATTTAGGAAAACAGATTCCCAGGAGAAGTTGTGACCCTGCTATTTTTCTTTTATATTTAGTGTTTTAAGGACCATCGTGTGGGTGGATAAATTAACTTTTGGGTAGGTATTTGACTAAAAGTGTCATGTGAGCTTATCTTCTATGAAACCAAATCACCATATATCACAAAAATTAAGGAAGTGGAGTCTCACTGAAAGGATTCTTGACACAATGTTGATGTCAGTTTGGACAACAAGGATGGCCAAAATAGCATAATGTAACTGTAAGTTATATTGCATCTTATCCTAATCACTCGGCCAGATCACTGTATTATAAAAGCGTTTTATTTATTCCAGTCCCATATGATCTGGAAATCATGATAGATTGGTATGGTGGTATCCAGGAGTATGCTGGTAAATGTTTAACAATAAACTCTCCAGGGGAAAAAAGTTAGCATGCTGCACTTTAATCTGCCCTATTAATATTTTCTCTAATACTGTATTAAGCTAGAAATTAACAAAACAATAAAGCTTTTACTTGTAGCATTTGCCAATTTCCAAGGTATAAATGCTCATACTGAAAATTTAACAATCAGCTCTTGAAAGCCAGTATGAACTGAATTCACCACATCTGGTATCTATTTTTTAAAGATTCTTAAGCTTTTATGAATTAGTATTATGTCTATATGTTTGTGAGCAATCGTTTAGCTTGTGATAATGGTTCAATATAGCATATCACAAAATTTGTCTTAGAAACTTTGAGGTCTCTGTTTATAGAATTGAGTTTTGTTTCTTGTCAGTCTATGATGAATGCATTAGAAGATCACACAAAATTCATCTGGAAGAACAAAAGGTCAAGAATATTAAGGGAACTAATGAAAAAAATGCATAGGAAAGTAGGATAGCTATACCAAATCTAAAACTCTACTATAAAGCAGCAATCATAAAAACTATTTGGTACTGGATAAGAAATAGAGTGGTGGATCAATGGAACAGGTTAGGCAAAGGAGACAGTAGTAAATGAATATAATAATCTACTATTTGATAAACCCAAAGACCCCGGCTTCTGGGAAAAGACCTCACTATTTGACAAAAACTGCTGGGAAAACTGGAAGGTAGTATGGCAGAAACTAGGCATAGACCAACAATTTACACCACATACCAAAATAAGGTCAAAATGGGTACATGATTTAGACATAGAGGGTAATATCATAGGCAAGCTAGGAGAGGAAGGAATAGTTTACCTCTTAGATCTATGGAGAGGAAAAACTTTATGACTAAACAAGAGATAGAGAATATTATGAAATGCAAAATAGATCATTTTGATTACATTAAATTAAAAAGGGGTTGTACAAACAGAGGCAATGCAGCCAATATTAGAAGGAAAGCAGAAAGCTGGGAAACAATTTTTACAGCCAATGTTTCTGATATGTAAGGGCCAAATTTAATATAGGGAGTGTTAATTGGGCAGCTCGCCGTAATATTGGGGTAAAAAAGGAGATTAACAGCCTCTTTAAAAAAACAAAACAGGGTTTATTAATGGGGACAAATTTAAAACACAAGCAAGGTTAATAGAACTAGGGACAAAGAAAAAGGGAATAGAGGAAGGGAAAAAAAATACAACTCACAAACTCACTACCACCCAGAATCAGCAGTTCTGAAGAGGACCAGCTGCTCAGCATCTCACTCCCTCTCCCTCTCAGCTTTCTCCCAATATCCCCCTGTCCCATAAGAAACAGGGCCATTCACACACACACAGCCCCAAGCTAATTGGCTAGCAACTTTGATTGACAAAACTAACAGGCGGCTCTACAAATGCCAGCCCCCCAGCTTCTGGATGCTGAAGATCACCTGACCTGTCCTCACCAGGCTTCTAGTCATGGCGGGGCTTCCTTAATTATAATTTGGCCAGGCCCATGTAGGCGCACAGGTGTCTGGCGTGAAGCCAGTGCGCACGGGCGCGTTCCAGGACCTCCAATCCCAGCCAAAGATGGGGTCATAGAAACACCAAATCACAACCAATTCCTTACAGATAAAAGCCTCATTTCTAAAATATATAGAAAACTGAATCAAATTTATAAGAATACAAGTCATTCCCCAATTAAGAAATAGTCAAAGGATATGAACAGGCAATTTTCAGATGAAGAAATCAAAGCTATCTTTTGCCATATTAAAAAAAAATGTTCTAAATTATTATTTATTAAAGAAATGCAAATTAAAACAACTCTAAGGTACCACCTCACACCTATCCAATTGGCTAATATGATTAAAAAGGAAAATAATGTTGGAGATGTGGAAAAATTGGAAAACTATTGCATTGTTAGTGAAGTTATGAACTGATCCAACCATTCTGGAGAGCAATTTGGAACTCTGCCCAAAGGGCTATGGGGCTGCATACCCTTTGATCCTATATTACCACTACTAGGTCTTTATCCCAAAGAGATCATAAAAGTGGGAAAAGGACCCACATATACTGCATGTGTGTGTGTGTGTGTGTGTGTGTGTGTGTGTGTGTATGTGTGTGTTTGTTGGCAAAGAATTGGAAATCACAGAGATGCCCACCATTTGGGAATGGCTGAACAAGTTGTGGCATATGAAGGTACTGGAATAATATTGTGCTATAAGAAATGATGAACAGGCAGATTTCAGAAAAACCTGGAAAGACTTAAATGGACTGATGCTGAGTGAAGTGAGCAGAAGCAGGAGAACATTGTATTCAGTAAGAGCAATATTGTATGATAATCAGCTGTGATGGACTTTGCTTTTCCTAACAATACAGTGATCCAAGACATTTCCAAAGGACTCATGATGGAAAATGCTCTCCACATCCAGGAAAAGAACTCTGGGATCTTAATGCATATTGAAACTGTAACGATTGGAATGATGCCACCTGCTGGAGACTTACTGTAGAAGAGTTCTGCCCATGAAGCGAAGGTCTTTGAGGGCAAGACCGGGCATCAGGAAGTGACGCGGGCTAGTGGGAGGAGGAAGGAAGAGACTGGCGCTCGGTCTCACTGTCTTTCCTTTGGACTCTGGTGGAGAGTGGAGCTAGAAATGTGCTCTCCCTTTAATAGATAGGAATCTAGGCCTTTCTCTCTCTTTACCAAAATTGTTATTCTCCTTAATAAATGCTTAAAAGTCTAACTCTTGCTAAAGCTTATAATTTATTGGCGACCACTCATTGGATATTTTAGACAGACTAGCTAGAATTTTAGCCCTTAACAAAACATATGATTTTTACTTTTTCTTTTGTTTTTTCTTTCTTTCTTGAGGTTTTTCCTTTTTGTTGTGATTCTTCTTTCACAACATGACTAATTTTGGAAATATGTTTAATGTGATTGTAACGATTGGAATAACGCCACCTGCTGGATACTTACTGTAGAAGAGTTCTGCCCATGAAGGGAAGGTCTTTGAGGGCAAGACCAGGAGTCAGGAAGTGACGTGGGCTAGTGGGAGGAGGAAGGAAGAGACTGGCGCTCAGTCTCGGGCTCTTTCCTCTGGACTCTGGTGGAGAAGGGAGCTAGAAATGTGCTCTCCCTTTAATAGATAGGAATCTAGGCCTTTCTCTCTCTCTTTACCAAATTCTTATTCTCCTTAATAAATGCTTAAAAGTCTAACTCTTGCTAAAGCTTATAATTTATTGGCGACCACTCATTAGATATTTTAGACAGTTTAGCTAGAATTTTAACCCTTAACAGATGGCTGACCACGAAGAGGAAAGCTAAACCTCAGTCTTCTTCTGATCTTCTGGTTGGGTAAGAAATTTCCCCTCCCTCTCCCTTTAACTGCTAAGTACTGGTGTACTGGCTGTGTTTTCCTTTAAATTTTTTCGAATGGACCTTTTAAACTCCCTAATTATCCTATTTTTGATTTTAGTCTGTTTAACCAGACAAATGGGAGATAAGATCATGTTAATGCTTTGTTTTTGTGGATTTTCTATTTTTATTTTTATTTTTGTTAAAAGAGCCAGCAACTTACTCACACAAGGAAATATCTCTCCCTCTCCCAACCATGCTTTTTCAGAGAAACCTGAAGAGATTCCCACAGCTTTTCCCAGTTCTAACAGTAATTGTTGCTTTAATTTTGCATGCCTGGAGGCAATGACCCACCCTCTGGAAGCTTTTAATCCCCTAGCACCTGGAGGCAAAGTGGGGGAAGAGGAATCCAGGCCTGAGTTCAAAATCAAGTCTGATTCAAATTGCTCTGGTCCCTCCCCTCCTCTCCAGACCCCACCCTCTACTCCTCCTATGGCCAAGCCCATAGCTTCCCCTGCCTGGGAAGTCCAGAAATCTGATGCGCATGCTCAACTTTTTCTACCTGCATTTGCAGCTTCAGGCTCAGCCCTTCCCCGGCCTGGCTGTGCTTTTGAGACAATCTTAGAAAACTCTTTAAATTCCAGATATGCTCGTTTTGTTCATAATTTTGCTAACCTGCTTTTGTCTTTAATTAGTAATCTTATAAAGCATTTGTATGGTGAAAAGACTGACAGACAATATAGAGGGGTTAAAGAAGAAAAACTTAAGCTGAATAAGAATGACAATCAACATAGTTCAAGACTCTGCTTCTTTTGCCATGGAAGGGTATATATTTTACAGAAATGTAGAAGTAAGCAGCAAGGTATTGATATGAGTATTGGGGATTTTAGATATCGGAATCAAGAGTGTTCTGAATTCACTCAGATTATTAATGTCAGTTCAGAGGTTACATAGGATTTCTATGCTATTACATATGCATTTTGAAATTAATGGTATGGGTTTATTTTCATAGAGATTTTCATGCATTTGAGATTGTGTTTTATACTTAGTTTTTAAAACAAGGAGAATATTTGTAAAAGCTTTTAATAGTCATGTGATCAAGTTTATATTTTATAATACTTATTAATATTAAGTTCATGTTCATATAGATTTCCTTAGTTTGAATTTCACTGTCTTTTATTGTTCCATGTGTATTTTCTTCTATTCATTTATCTAATTTGAAAAAATTGCAAGATGGTTTTGATTTCATAATACAGTGTTAATTCTAGGAGTATTGTGCTCCCATATTCTGAGTTGTTTGTTTTTGTTATTTTTTCTCAACTGATTATTTGATCAAACTCTTTAAAGCATTTCCTTGGCAAAATTGGTTACCATGGCAAGTGTAAATTGATTCTAGAAGTATTATTTTTGATAAGCATATTCCAAAAAAAAAAAGAGGGGAACATTTGTAAAAGTTTTCTTTGAGATTCTGTTATGCTTTAACTTGTATTTAAATATGTTCTGATTTTCCACAAAAGTAATTGTATACTAAGTAAAACAAAAGGGGTATTATTTGAAATTGTTGCATAATTATATATTGTGTTCTGAGTCAAGATGTATTCACATTTTTTGCAATCATTTATTATCCTCAATTTTTAAATCCATATGAGACTTGGATTATGGGAACTTATCATTTAAGACATTAATTGCCTTTATTCTGAGTTATCAGATGCCAGTTGGCCAAGATGCCATCCAATCACAAGAGGAATACATGCAAGAGCAGACACTGAACTGTCACATGAGGGGAGACATGCATGAAGTCAAGGTATGGCCGAGGGAACGGCTTTTGACAAATGTTGAGGTTGGATTCTCTTGGTTTAATATTTTATTTTATTTTTCCCCACAATATTGTACAGATGGCTGGAAGTATTCATCCCACCCATCTCACTCCTACACCTGGCTTCTATGCTCCCTCCTATATGCCTGATGCCATGGACATCTTAATCCCATGGATCTGATTAAGTCTGACTCAGTTTCCTCCAATATGTTCGGTGGCATGGACGTATATTCCATCCACCTATTTTAAGCCTGGCATACTGTATGGAGAGTACATATTGCTCAAGTGTGGGAATGCTCAAATCCCATCATTTCTCTGTTCTTTATGGTAACCCCCATAATTATCTCAGGTGTCATGATAAATAACAGTGTTGAATTTGGCCTTGACACCTGTTACCAATTATATTAGATTTTTAAAATTTCTCATAATGGCATGAGGATGATTAGGCAGATGATGCAAAAAGTGATGAAACAAAGATAAAAATTATTTTTAATAATTAATATTGCAACAATTGTCTTCTCAATTACCCTCCATAAGGGGGGGACTATAGTAATATTATAATTTTAAAGAATGTTTCAATTTTTGTTTTATTATATGTTTCATGTGTAACAACTAAGATTCTGAATTCCCTTAGACATGTTTTTGAGAACTTTCATTGTTTGATTTGATTATTGACAAAGCTATTTTAAAGTTGTGTTAAGCTCAACTTTGTAGGAAATTTTCCTGGCTGATTACCAGCATCCACACATCAACCCCTGAAAAGACTTCCATTCCATGACTACACCTAGAGGACATCTGAGAAAAGACTTTCAGAGACTTTAAATGAACAGTTTTGATTTGTTGTTTTTGTTGTTTTTTTCTCTTTCTGTTATAATATACACCATCTGTAACATGTATTCTCTGCAGAGGCCCTCCCTTTGCAAGACTAATGTCAAAGCGTCGGTTCATGAGGACAAAAAAAAAATCGCCCCTCTGGACAAAACTTTCCTCTCTTCCTTTCTATATTGTTGTTCACATATTATTAGTTAGCAATAGTTATTATATTCTTTTTACTGTTCCGTCAAGGAAACATTTTGTTTCTTGAGGAACAACAGGGGGGACTGTAACGATTGGAATAACGCCACCTGCTGGATACTTACTGTAGAAGAGTTCTGCCCATGAAGGGAAGGTCTTTGAGGGCAAGACCAGGAGTCAGGAAGTGACGTGGGCTAGTGGGAGGAGGAAGGAAGAGACTGGCACTCATTCTCGGGCTCTTTCCTCTGGACTCTGGTGGAGAAGGGAGCTAGAAATGTGCTCTCCCTTTAATAGATAGGAATCTAGGCCTTTCTCTCTCTCTTTACCAAATTCTTATTCTCCTTAATAAATGCTTAAAAGTCTAACTCTTGCTAAAGCTTATAATTTATTGGCGACCACTCATTAGATATTTTAGACAGTTTAGCTAGAATTTTAACCCTTAACAGATTGTACATTTATAACCTATATCAGATTGCTTGCTGAATTGGGGAGGGGGGTTAGAAGGGAGGAAGGGAGAAAAATTTGGAACTCAAAATCTTATAAAAATGAATGTTGATGATCCTGGGCAAGTCACTTAACCCTCATTGCCCCACCCCCAAAAAATGAATGTTGAAAATTATCCTTACATGTAACTGGAAAAAATACTATTAAGGAAAAATATATAATTAGTCACTACCTTTTTTCCTTGATGTATTTATGTTAAATGTGTCTTACCTGAAATAGAGACTAAGATTTTTATTTGTAGGTATCATTTTCATTTATTGATTCAATGTGACCTCCAGATTCCAACTCAAAGCCTTTGAATAGATAGATGATAGATAGATAAATGATAGATAGATAGATAGATAGATAGATAGATAGATAGATAGATAGATAGATAGATAGATAGACATTAAGCACTTACTGTGTACATCTAGTCAACTATTCCTTTCCCTTTGATATATAGGTGGAATGAGTACAGGACACTTAACCAAAGAGATTTGGAAATAGTTGTGTCTTCCAGACAATTAGTCATGTTTCCAGTCCAGCCTTTTCAGCCAAAATCTGGAAAAGCAACTCCTGTGAAGAAAAGATCAGCCATCCCCTCCTATTGTCACCTATGGGGTAGACAAGGCAGCCTAGCTGAAGCAATAAGACATCACAAGGGAGAAATAGGAAGCAGATTGTGCCAAGTAATTCAAAACTCGGAGAGCACCTCAATTATTATTTCCCCTAAGATGCATTTTTTTATTGTATTGATTTGACATCTTCCTCTCTTTAGCTTCCCTCTTGGTCCTAGTTTTTTTTTTTCCCTTCATCCATGCAAAACAAGTGTAATACCTTTTACACATTAAATATCTTCCAATATTTATATAATCCCTATACCAAATCTCTTCCTGTCAAGGCTAATTGTTTCCAATCCAAAAAGTCAATACAACAAGTATTTATTGCCTTTGAATGCTACTTGGGGGAGAATTATTGCATTTTAACCAACAAGTATTTACATGGTTCTTTGAAGGAGAAGAGAACACCAACACATTGGGGGATGAGGAAAAGCTTTCCAAAGTAGATGGTGGAGAAGTTTATCCGTGAAGGAAATCAGGGATTCTAAAAAATCTGGAGTGAGGTGTAAATTTGTTCTAAGGAGAAGGTATAGTCTATATAAAGGCATCAAGACTGCAGATACAATGTCTGGTTCCAGGAAAAAGCAATTGGGCCAGTCTAGAAGGAATTTAGAGTGCATGAAAAGCAATCATATGAAATCAGTTCGGAAAGGGAGGCTGGTGTCACATCATGAAGAGTTCTGAATGCCAGGCTGAGGATTTTGTGATTTATTCAGGAGGCAAAAAAGAGCCAATGAAGTTCCCTGATCAGGAAAATAACACAGTCAGGTCTATGCTTCAGGAAGTTTGGATTTTTAAACAATTAAATGAAATTATTTTAATTAAAATATGCTTTATTGAGTCCCCTTTCTTTTTTTACATCTCTGTCACCTCCCATCAATTCCCCTATGTGCATAAACATACGACATATCCAGCCTTCCTCAATAACAAATATATATATATGGTTATACAAATATATATATATGTATATAGTTATACAAATATATACTATATATACAAATATATGTACATATATGTGTTTGTATATATATGTATATGTATATATCCATATACATACACACACACACACACATTTATATATAGTTAGCCAAATTGAATCTCAACATATTGGTCATTCCTGAAAATTGTGCACCACTTCTCTGCCAAGAATAAGAAAGCATGCTTTGTTTTCAGTCTTCAGCAGTCATGGGAGGTCACTGAATCCGTCAGAGTTCAGAAGTTTTCCAGTCCAGTCAAGTCAAGTCAATAAGCATTTATTAAATACCTACCATATGCTAGGTGGGCAGCTAGGTTGCACAGTGGATAGAGTGCCAGACCTGGACTGAGGAAGACCTGAGTTCAAATCTAGCCTCAGATTCTTACTAGCTGTGTGACCCTGGACAAGTCATTTCACCTTGTTTGCCTCAGTTTCCTCATCTATAAAATGACATGGAGAAGGAAATGGTAAACCACTCCAGTGTCTTTGCCAAGAAAATCCCTAAAAGGATCATGAAGAGTCAGACACAACTGAAAAATGACTAACCAATATGCTAGGACTGGGCTAAGCACTAGAGATACAAAGAAAGACAAACCTATACCCTCAAGGAGCTGGCAGTCCAATGGGAGGGCAGACATTGTGCAAAGAAGCCATGTACAAGCAAGCTATTAACAGGACGAATTGGAGTTGATCTCAAAGGGAAAGCAGTAATGTTAATGTGGAAGGTCTTCAGTAAATTTTCTACTCATTGGCTACATCAGGTATCTGAGAATGTGCAAAATCCTTGTGCTATCACAACAATGCTGCTGGCATTTACCCCACCCCAGACAAGCTATGTGCAATCCACCATGCTCCTACTCTGAGACCAAAGGAAGGGCATCATGCCTTGGGATTTCTAATGGGATTTTCTTCCATAAATAGGACTAAAATTTGCATTACCCATTATAGTACCCATTAGATGGGTACAAATGCATCCAGGGCAAAGTATAAAAAAAAAAATCAATTTGGGGATGGAAGAATAAGGTCTAAAGAAAATACAGACCTCAGAATGGAAACAGAAGGCTTAGGATGCCAGTCACTTGGCAGATATCTCATGAATGAGGTTGTTGCTGGAGGCTAGAAGGAGGCCATGGCCAGGATGGGGAGGTGCTCATTGGGGATATGACAGGAAAGGTAGAGGAAGAGCTTTCTACTTTAATTATTCTTGCTAAGCAACTACTAACCTGAATATTTTCAAAGGCAGATAGGTGGCATAATGGATAGGATACTGGGATTAGAGGCAGTAAGACCCAAAATCCTGCCTTGGATGCTTATTAGCCCTATGCTATTTAACCTCTCTCAGCTTCAATTTCTTCACCTGCAAAGTGGTGATAATCAAAATAACTCCCTCTCAGAGCTGTGATAAGGAAATGATAAAACTTTTTTTTTACAAACATCAAATTGTTATGAAAAGGTTAGCAACTATCATTATTTCTACCTGCTGAAAAAAATGAGTGCTGTCAGCACTCTTTAAATTTTGGCCCTAGGGCAAAGATCCAGTTGCCCTGCCCTAGTTACTCCCCTAATAAAGAGCCAAGGCTAAGACATTTTATTGTCTAAAAGCAAAAATACCCCACGTTCAACTCAACAGCTTTAAGGTGCTTTTTGGTATCACATAAGCACAGACCACTGCTTCTGAACACGAGCACTTCTTTCTGCGAATGAGTTGTACTTCACTACAAAATAGCATATGGGAAGGAGGCACCAATATCTTGCTATTTAAGGAGATTGTCATTTACATCAGTGGTCTCAAACTCCACTTGAAACCATACTACCACATGCTGACTTAGAAAACTACATATTAACATTATCAATGTTATGTTTTATTTTTATAAATTTTACTAAATATTTTCCAATTTTAATCTGTTTCAGGATGCACTCGGAACTATTCCTGGCATCAAGTGGCTGCTAGCCCTGTATGTGACGTCTCTGTTCCATAGAATAGATACTTCCATATTATATGGACCTGTGATTTAGGGGGGAAGGGTAGTCTCTCCAAAAATGAGTAGATGGTTGCTGAAGCTTGCTGGGGCCCCCCAAAAAAATCTGTAACCCTATGGGATACTCTGGTGATGAGCTAAGCTAGTCTTCAAGATAACAGATATGCCATGGATCACTGGCCCCATACTCAATATTTTTCCAACTGGGGAGAAGCTGCCAGAACTTTATAGGAAATATGATATAATAACAATAACAACTAATAATGATAATGACAATAATAACGACTAACATTTACATAGTGTCTACTATGTGCCAGGTACTCTGTTAAGAGCTTTATAAATAATATCTCATTTAATTCTCACAATAACCCTATCAGGTAAGTGCTATTATTATCTCCATTTTACAGATGAAACTGAGGCAAGCAGGGGTCAAGTGACTTGGCCAAGGTCATGCCACTAGAGCCCTAGTTGAAGCCTTCATCACCTCTTGCCTGCTCTCCTACAGTAGCCTGTTAATTGGTCCTCTGCCTCAACTTCCCCATTTCTAACATAACTCACATTCCATCATCAAGATGTTTTTGTCTAAAGCATAGAGCTAACCATGTCACCTCCTTGCTCAGTGAGTGTCAGTGGTTCCCTATTACCTCCAAGATCAAATAAAAAGTCCCCTAGTTGACATTTAAAGCTCTTCACAATCTTTCCACCTCTTCTGGTCTTTTTATTCTTTGTCCTCCTCTATACATTCTAGGATCTAGCCACAATGGTCTACATTAATTTCCTCAGACAAAACATATCATCTCCCATCTCTGCATTTGTATGACTGTCTCTCCTGCCTGTATTGCTCTTCCTCTTCTTAATTTTCTTACTTTTCCTGGCTTGCTTCAAGATACAGCTCAACCCCCTCCCCACAAACACACACATACTCCCTAATAGAAGAATTTTCCATGTCCCCTCCCCTTCAGTTAATAATGTCTTTCCGGGGGCAGCTAGGTGCCGCAGTGGATGGAGCACGGACCCTAGATTCAGGAAGACCTGAGTTCAAATCCAGTCTCAGACACTTGACACTTACTAGCTGTGGGACCCTGGGCAAGTCACTTAACCCTCATCACCCCTGAATAAAAATAAATAAATAAATAAATGAATGAATGAATGAATAAATAAATAAATAAAAGTAATGTCTTTCCCATTCAGATGATTTTACATCTACTCAAAAATATCTTATGTGTCTCTAGTTTCCCATTCAAATATAAACTCCAAGAGGACAGGCATTATTCTTGCATTCCTTTAGTGCTCATATATTGCCTGGCCCATACTCAAGGCTTAATAAATGCTTGCTGACTAGATAGACTGTGCCTTCACAGTTTCTATTTTTCCTAAGACTATACTCCCAGCCTATACTCCTAGTCATGCTGCCATGCATGGAACCCTGATGTCATCTGCTCAGTTCCTAGAACTGTGAGCTTGTCTAAAACTTTGGAAGAACAATTTTCACTTCCGATGCCTTGAGCTGTTTGCTGCTTCAGATGCCAGACCATGCTCTGCCACCTCCATTGGAAGTTTTGATGTTAAAACATACTCTTCCCTCCCCCTCCCCCCTCAATCCCTGGACCACCTCTTCAGGCTAATCAAATTGCATCATTAATTTTATAGGATCCCAGATTGGCTTCTCTCTTTAATTGGGTGTGAAGGGGGCGACAAACATGGAAACTGCCTAAAGAATTTAAGCCATTCAAAAACCATTGACATAAGTTATCTGTCCATCAAGGAGACACGGCCTTTTATGGGGAAATGATGTTATTATTCCAGGAGGCAGAGATTAGCTTTCTTGGCCACACTTCATGCAGCAAATCCCAGAATTGTTTTCATGAAAGTCTTGCCCAGTGTCTCAAGAGACTTACCTTAACCTTCCAAATCTGGGTTTACCTGAGGGCTTATATGATATATAAGAACATGCTCTGAATGCTCTTCTGATGCACGTCTTCTTTGCTCATTCTCACCAGAAGAGTATTTATTTGTTAGGACTAAAGTATGTCCCTGACACTATGATTGAGATCATGGGGGCCTGCATTACACAAGGTTCATTGTACAGATGGGCCACTGTGGAATCACCATGTTGATAAACTCTGATGTGAAGGCATTCCTCCCCTGGGGCCTTGGCAACAGCAGAACCATTAGAAGCCTCCCCTTTATTACCATCTGGCATTGGTCTTTCAGCTCCATCTCCTGAGAACTCAGTCAAGACTCAGAGAGAAGGAAGTGATCATTCTTTGTCTATTGTAACTGATGAAATGACATTCATTGTCTGATCTTCTGATATTTCTGATTATTTTGTTTTGCTATGAATAGAATAATATTTCAAATGATATTTTATATGCTTTAATCAGTCAAGATTTGCCTTTTTACCTCCCCCCATCCAATAGATAATACAAAACAAAAAAAACCTGTAAACAGGTATAGTCATCTCAAAAAAGTTTTTTGTTTTTTGTTTTGGTGAAGACTTGGGGTTAAGTGACTTAACCAGGGTCACACAGCTAATAAGTATCAAGTGTCTGAGGATGAATTTGAACTCAGGTCCTCCTGATTCCAGGGCCAGTGCTTTGTCCACTGTGCCATCTAGCTGCTCCCAAACAGGTATAGTCAATGAAAACAAATGTCTACAGTGGCTATATACAAAAAAATGTCTGTTTCACTCTGCATTCTGAATGCTTCACCTCTCTATCAGGAGGTGGGTAGCACATTTCAGCATTAGTTCTCTGGAATTCTGATTGGTCTTTACTCTGATAAGGGGTCAGCACAATAGCATTCCAATATGTTTACATGCCATAATTTATTCATCCATTTCCTCAGTTTATGGGCACTCTTTCAGATTCCCATCCTTTGCCACCTCAAAAAGACATAAATATTTTTGTACATTCTCAGAGTTTGTTTTGCTTAGGACTAATCTCTCCCTTGAATTCCCCTTCACCCCCTCCTATTTCCCTGTTGAGTGAAATGCATTTCTGTACCAAACTCTGTGTGTGTATATAGATTCTTCTTTCTTTTGATCAATTCAGATGAGAGTGAGAGGTTCAAATATCGGCACCCTCTTCCCACCCAACTCTCCTTGTTTGTATAGATATCTACTTGTGCCCCCACCCCGATTATGGGAGATAAGTTTTTCCTTCACCCCCACTGTATTCTCTCTTTTCATTCTTTTCTTAAGATCATCAAGATATAACACAACAACTCCCAGTCCTTCTCTAATTGGACTCCCTCTATGTACCCTGATAAATATAACAATACTAAGGAAAAACAAAACAAAACATTTCAGTATTCAAAGAACAAGAGAGAGGATTGCATAAGAAACTGTAACATTGTTAGTATATTTTAAACTCTATACCAAGTTGAACAAAGTCATAACAAAATCACTATTCCTTCTGTGTATTTAAAAATGTTTTGGTGTTTCTTTTTTTTCCTTTTGCCTTTCTGCAATCATCTACTAATTCACACACCCACCAGTAACCACCACCACTGCCACCACCACCATCCCCATTAGAACTGTCCCCAATTTAAAAAAAAGTAGAATCACAAACAAAAACAAACCAACCTATGAATCCTTTCTAGCATCACATATCTCATTTTCTACCTCTCATCCATCTCCCCTCTATCAAGGAGTCAATGCCATTTTTCCTCATCTATCTTCTAGAGTCATGACTGGCCACTCTGCTTTGACAAGAGATCTGAAGGCTTTCAACATTGTTTTCTTTTACATTATCATGGTCATTGTGTCAATTGTTCTCACGGTTCTGCTCATTTCATTCCGAACTCATTCTTTGTCTTTTTTTTTCCACACCTGCTGGTATAACACCGAGGTAGCCACACAGAAGGGTGGCCCCGCATTGGTTATGATAGAAGGTGAATGCATATGTTAGGAATGTAGGCCAGGGAAAAATGGGGTACAATGGGGCCTAAACTTTGCCACCTTCAAAGCATTATTTAAATGTCAGTTGTTATTATCATTATTCCTCAGTCTCATAGTAAGGGAAAGAGCCAGGACTTGAGCCCTGTTCTCTCTGCTAGGTGCCATCTTTGCTTTGTTTTGTTTTGTTTTGTTTTTAAACACCCATGCTTCAGAAACATCATGCTTCCCCCAGGATAAGCTATAACCTGAAATCTCATCCACCAACATTGTGCCCCTTGGCCTTCTAGCCCTTTCTTTACCTTTTAATTTTAGCTTCTGTTTTGCATCAATTTCCTCCTTTCTATTGTAAGTTCCTTGAAGGCAGAGAGTGTCTTTCTTTTTTCTTATTTGTATCTCCAAAATTTAGAATGATATCTGCCACACAGTAGGCACTTAATAAATGTATATTGTCTTTTCATGTCACTTGTGGTTTTCATTCATTTTTTTCAGTCATATCTGACTCTTTGTGACCCCATTTGGGGTTTTCTTGGCAGAGAAGTAGGAGTGATTTGTAATTTCCTTCTCCATCTCATTTTACAGATGAGGAAATTGAGGCAAGTAGAGTTAAATGACTTGCCCAGGGTCATACAGCTTGTTAGTGTCTGAAGCTGGATTTGAACCCAGGAATATAAGTCTTCCTGACTCTAGGCCCAACACTCTAACCACTGACCATCTAGATGCCTATATTATGATGTCACAGTTCCCTCAAAAAAGACACAATGGATAAATACAAAATATATCCAAGAACAAAAAAGTCTTCCTTGTATCTCTAATGATGATGGCAATTGATTCTGATAGTCTAAGAAAAGTTTTTTAGAAGATGCATATTTTTCCATAGAATTTTGTCAGATATATTGGAGAGGAAGAAGGCGGGATTTACTTCAAGGGTAAAATGGTTTGTGTAAAAGTTCATTCAGTAAGTGAGCATTTACTAGATGCTTACTACATTATCAGGCACTGTGCCAAGCACTGTACAAATATAATTTCACTTGATACTCACAACAACCCTTTCAGTAGGTGCCATGATTATTCCTATTGGGTCAAAAGTGAACTCAAGTCACATTAGAAATCAGATCTTCCTGATTCCAGGCATTGTTCTCAATCTACTGTGCTGCCCAGATGCCCAGCTGGGGATTTAAAAAAAAAAGGACAAAAATGAGACAGGCCCTACCTCAAGGAACTTATTTTTACAACTAAGTAAATGGGGTCAGAGAACTTAAGTGATTGGCCGAGTCACACAGCTGGTAAATAGCCATGGCAGAATTTGAAATAAGATCTTCCCAATTCAAAGTGTAGCCCACTATCCCCTCTACCCCTCTACTTTCCATGTCCTGTCTCAGGAGGTGAGAGTAAGAAGGTGGCATGTTAGAAAGATGAGTGGGTTTGTCTCCAATCTAGCAATGTAGTAATAAAACAGAAGGGATAAATAAGGGAGCTTGGGTGGGGTGATGGTGAGAATTTGGTGTAAAGTCTTAAAACTACTGTTTTATAAGGATCCTATATTTGTGAGTAGATTTGGTATTTGAACAGGGGTCTACCACAATTCATGCCACGTGGAAAGAAGAAGGCTTTTGATTGTCCGTAGAAAGGATGTGCTCTCTTTGCCTCTCAGTTCAGAAATGGCTCACTCACAGTTAATCAGGTAGGTGCTCTATGTCTCATCTCATTCTCATCTTCTTGAATATCCCCTTCTCCACCCAGTGCCCTCTACGTTAACATAAAACAAGATTTAGTATGTATGCTAATCTGACTCTCAAGCTGGAGTTTCTCAAGGATTAGGTGGTAAAGGAATATGTTCTGGGGCCCATGATAGGCTTCCTCACCTGCTTCAAGCATCTGGGAGGGATTGAGGAGATAATGGATAGAAAACCCTCTGAGCTCTTCTGCTAAAGCACTGGCCCACCCCCAAACACAATAATATTCTGCACCTGCAATTATTTGCAGCTGCAAAGCTGGAAGGGTGGAAAGGAGTCAGTCACTCACTCAATTAGCTAATTGCAGGCACAGTTGGCCAGTGGCTGGATGAGATATTCAGCTGCATACTTGTCTCTCAGAACTGTGAGTTGTTAAGGCACCCTTCATCAGATATAAATGCAACACACCCCCCCCCAACGTCCCAAAGGGACCCTATAATGAGGTAGGAGAATTCTGGTTAAACTATTTCTTGGAGATTCATAAAGAGAAACGGTTTGTCATATGATCACTGTGATATAGAGTGATAGAGAAAAGTCACTTTACAAATGTTTCCCCATTTATAGATGGGAAACAAAATCCCAGAGATGATCGGTGACTTGCCTCTGATCACATCAATAGTAAACAAATAGCAGAGTCAGAATTTGAAACTCACTTCTTCTGACTTTAATCTAGTCCTCATTCCACTGCTCAGTGATGTTCCCTGTAGCCACCTTATACTATTGCATTTGATGTGGAATTCAGACTTTAGGATACTGTAGAATGCCATGGCCACGAAGAGGTCTGGTATCTTTAAATGAAAGATTCCCCCAACCCATTTCCCTGACCCTAAGCAATTTCTGGATCATTTTGGATAGAGGGTTTTTAGCATTGCAGATAAGGATGAGACCTGTGGTGTCACTGAGGTAAGGACTCCCAGGTATGAAGAATCTCTCCCAATTCAGGTTGGAACCTTCTCCTCAAATTATATGCTTAGGGTTGCCTAGAACACTGAGAATTAAACTAGTTGCATGTGTCAGAGGTAGAGATTTGAACCCAAGTTTCCTGTTTTGAAGGCAAACTCTTTCTCTACTATACCATACTACCTCTCAGTAAAAAAGGTTAACTGACTTTAAAATAATCATTAATAAACAATAGTCGAGTTCTTGTGTGGCAAATGACTGTTTTTACAGCTCTTTGGAGCAGGGTTTTCTGCTTTTCTATCTAAGGTCATTCTTAATAGTTGGTCACTGGTTTTCTGTGCACTTTTCCGGTTACAGAGCGGGTTTCCTCCTGGATCCCCTGAAAGATGGAAAATCATCATTGCTGCCAATTTGCAGGTTACAGAGACTGAAGTTCAGGTAGAGGAGGTTATTGGCCCAAAATCAAATGACAGATTCAGGATTTAGACCCAAGTTTTCTTGATTCTAAGGTGAGTTCTTGATCCATGATATCTGTGTGGCCCAGTTTGAAGAGTTCTGGGCTTGGAATAAAGAAGGATCTGTATTCATATCTGGTCTCGACACTTACAATGTGACCCTAGCCAAGTCACCTAAAAAAAAAATCTCTGTTTGCCTCAGTTTCCTCATCTGTAAAATGGGATAATAATCACACCTACCTTGCAGAGTTGTTGTGAGGATCAAATGAGATGATGATTATAAAGTGCTTAGTACAGTACCTGGCCCTGTATACATATTATGATTTCTGTTGTTATTGTCATCACCATCATTATTAATTTATTAGTTCAAATCCAGCCTCAGACACTCATGAGATATGTGACCCAAGGCAAGTCACTTAATTTCTTCTTGCCTCAGTTTCCTCATCTGCCAAATGGGATAATAAATAGTAGCTACCTCCCAGGGGTGGTTGAAGGCTCAAATTTAAAGCACTTAGCACAGTGCCTGGCACATAAATATAGTGGGTCCTTCATAAATATTTGCCATTGTTACATTGAGCATCACCACCACCCAAACCACCACCACCACCATTCATCATTATTATTACATGATAGAGTGCTCAATAATGCTTATATAATTAAATTGAGACCTCACAATCATCCTCCCTTACCTTTAGTGGTTCTCAACAGTTTCACTCTTCAGAAAGTCACCAATTTACCTTCCCCAGTAACCATTTGTGGCCCTGTGCTTTGCTTCCATAGTAATGAAACCACCACAGTATGTATAGTATCTTCCTTCCAGTAGGCCCCAACTTCTTCCCTAGCCATATTCTCCTTCACTTCACAGTCCCCCAAGTCACCACCTCTTACATAGAAGATTAAAGTAACTTGTTGCCCATAGCAGCTCAACAGTGCAGCAGGTTCTTGAACCCAAGCTTTCCAAATACTTGACCCAGGGGGTCATTTGTGGAAGAACCACCTCATTAGGTGATTCCGTCAGGCCACGTGGCCAAATGGACAGAGATGTCCCCAGTCATCCAAAGCAGAGCTGGTATAAAGTGGCTTGGTGAAATTTATTTGGGGAGAGATACACTGGCACTGAAGACCCCGGGAGGACAGTCTGGCAGGCCTCCCAAGCCACTACACATCCTTTCCAAGCAATGACAATTCCAAGAAGGAACTCCTCTCTGCCACACCATTCCATAATCCCATTTATAGCACATGCAAATTTCTCCTAAACCTAATTTCGTGGTTAAAGTGGAGCGTTTTCAGAGCTTCCTCAGAGCAGAATTGTGGATCTTGTAGAATTTGGCTCCTTGCCCTCAGAGCCTCTAGTCACATTCCTTCAACAATATGGTGTTGGATGAGGCTCAGCTTGAAATCTGGGGGTCTGAGGAATGGTTTCACTGTCAAGTGTGCTTTTTAGCCCGATAATGGCCAAACTCTTTTTTTCTGTCCCCTCATTGAGGTCTTGGGCTTGGCCTCTCTAGTTCAGAGTGGTGGAGTGGAAAATGATGAATCCTTAGCCATATGTCTTCGCCTCAACTGTTTGGTGGAAATCTATCCCCTTGGAGGCCTATATTTTAGCAAAAAGAGGAAATAAACAATACATCAGTGTCTTCCTTCCACCTGCTCCTGTTTTTCCTTAGGGATCAAAAGGAATATAGAGATTTACTTCTTGTCATTGTCTGAGGTGTGTAGAAAGAACACTTGGATTTATATCCTTCTCTCTGTTAGTTTATTTCCTATTTATCCTGTATATTACTTGCTTTGTATTTTATTGGTTTGTGACTTGTCACCCTCCTTATTATAGCAGCTTGCACTTAGTAGGCTCTAATAAATGTTTATTGATTGGTTGATCTGAAGTGAAAAGAGATTCCAATCCTAACGCTGACCCTTACTATATGTACATGTGTTGGGCAAGTCAATACTATCACTGTGTTGGAATTTAGGTGAGTGGCTTCTAGTGGCTGGGCCTCAGTTTCCTCACTAAAAAAATATGGATGGGAATAGATGATCTCTAAGTCTAAAATCCTATGTTCCCTCTATCATTTCATACTCTGTTGCTTCTCTGACTTCCACAATTCACAGTTGGATGGCAATATTCTAGCCAATGATGTATCATTTGTACTTTGCCAAGAATCATCTCTGAACTCTACACGTTCTAACCTGGATATTCCTTTAAAAGTTTCTAGGGGGCAGCTAGGTGGCGCAGTGGATAAAGCACTGGCCCTGGATTCAGGAGGACCTGAGTTCAAATCTTACCTCAGACACTTGAGACTTACTAGCTGTGTGACCGTGGGGTAAGTCACTTAACCCTTATTGCCCCACCCCCCCAAAAGTTTCTAGAGTAAATGTCTCCTATGCCAAATGATTGGAACAGGCTTTATATTTTAAAAGATCTTGCCAATGAACCTCTTACAGAGTCTGATAATAACATTGGAAACTCATTCTTGTGTCTTAATAAAATGTATTGAGATAGTATGGCATAATGCATAGGTCTGTGTGTCAGGAAAACCTAGGCTCAAGCTCTGTTTCATACATAATGCTTATGTGACCAAGAATAAATTCCTTAACCTCTTAGTATCTCTTACAATTTTCTAAAATTATACATAGCAAACGAGTCGCTGATCTGCATTGGTCATGGGACTCTTTCCAACAGTAGTTCCCTACACTAATGGAATCACAGGGCTGGAATCACTCTTCCACTTCCCCTCCCCCAAAATATGGCAAAATACCTATATTCCTAAGAGGTGAAATACCTTAACAAACAAACAATAACAAATATGGGCTAAATGCCTATCTATTAAGAGCACTGTGTTTAAATTTAATCATCTTGTTCTGGGGGTGGGGGTGTGGAATGGGAATAGAGGTGAATATGGAGTAGTCATTCCTCATCTGATACTTCTCAATGGAAAACCAGACCCTCTGGGGCCACAAGAACAGAAAAAAGCACCATGGTATGTAAGAGGTGGAGACAAGCTTTGCTGCTTCCCAATTTTTGCCTAGGGTTTCTCTCATTTCTTCTCTCTCCCACCACAGCCCCTACCCAGCACACTCTGGCTCACCATCCCAAAGATAATATAGATGCATTTGCTTCTTGGGGTGCTAGGAGTACCCTGAGATGTTTGGGGGTCTCTTGTCTCTGATGCTGTTGTGTTTCCCACCCATAACCCAAAACGAACAGGCCTTAAATCCCTTGAACCTTTGAAATCAATTAACTTTTTCAAAGTAATATTTACTTTGAGCATATGGCAAGAATATATAGAGATTTCCATCCACCACCACCACCATGGAGGTACACTTTCCCCTATGTCACCTTGGTTTCAGAGGAGAGTGAGCTCAAGCTTAACACAACTTCTAGACAACATTGGTTTGGTCGTGTTCACATCTAGATCCCCCCATGATTCTGGATGTGTCCTCCCATAAGATTGGATCGAGATCCAAAGGTCATTCCTTGCTCTTTGGGGCATAGATGCTTATCTAGCTTCCAAAGCCAGATGCTGGACCACTGGGATATTTGGAAGCTTAGATGCCCAGACACTTGATTCTTACTCACAAGGTTGGAGTCTCCAATCCTTTCATCCAAAATAGAAAAGAATAAACAAAGAGGCCAAACACCAAGCCTGTTTCATAAATCACAAAGGCTTCAGAGGAAAGAAAGCCTAAGGTCTCTCCCTTTAAGGCATTGTCTCTCCCTGGACATCATCAGCCAACAAACCAAACCAGAATAGAGCAGCTGGGAGACACCATCACAGGTACTTTGTACCTATGTCAAAACTCCCCATTATTTGAGTAATAACAGCCCCCCCCTCAAGTAACCCTACAATTCCTGGGTTTCTATACCATTTCTCTAGTTACCAAGAAGTTTCTTTGAATAAGTAGAAGGTAAAAGATGAACCATTTCCCACCTAAAAAACTTTCTCCTTAATTAAAAACAAATATATTTCCTTTTATCCAAAAGCCTTCTCTTCATATTATTTTAAAGCACTTTGCTTAACTTTCTCCTAGGTCACATCATCCCTTCCTTTGTATTTTACCAGGCTGTGTACAGGTCAACCTCCCACCGGATAATATAAACACCTTGAGGACAAGGCATAAGCAGGTTTTTCATTTTTGCTTCTCTGCTGCTACCTACACAGAACCTCCCAAGTAGTAGATAATTACTGCTTCATCGGAATTGATGTGAATTGAGTTTGAGTATCCATTCAATGCTGATTTTTCAAATCACTTTCAGGTCCAGCTTTCTCTCTCAACCCAAATCCAGAGCTAGAGAAAATTTTTAAAAAGTATTTACTAAGGGGGCAGCTAGGTGGTGCATCAGATAAAGCACTGACCCTGGATTCAGGAGGACCTGAGTTCAAATCTGGCCTCAGATACTTGACACTTACTAGTTGTGTGACCATGGGCAAATCACTTAACCCTCACTGCCCTGGAAAAAAAAGTAAGAGTAGGGTCATAATCCATGGTGGGTCCTACAGCTTAAACACTCTGGTCAAGTCACTGACTGACTGACAAGATAGCTTATTTTTCTTAAATGTTAATCTCCTTGAGGACAGGGCCCACATTATGTTTTATAAATCATCTTCCATCTCATACACACATAAGTGTTTACTATCAGACTTTTCTAATACTAGAGCTTTTAGATACCACACATAAATGATAAATGAGGGTTTATGATAATCTTTCCTCTTGTATAGTACACTTCAGTTGTCCAAGGTCCTGCCTGGTATAGAGAAGAAGACAATGAGTTTGGAGTTCCTTGAAATTGAGCCTCAGGTCTGCCACTTATTAGCTGGATGATTGTCTCTGGGTCCCCATTTTACACTAGGTAAATTCTCATAGGTCTCTACCAATTCTCAAATGATGATTCTCAAAGTAGTCTAATGAGCAACCTCACTCTCTCCTCCAGAGTCATCTGGGTCCAGTGGCAAGATCTCTCTCTCTCTCTCTCTCTCTCTCTCTCTCTCTCTCTCTCTCTCTCTCTGTGTGTGTGTGTGTATATATATATATATATATATATGTATATATATACATACATATAGATATATAGATATATATATATATATAATCAGGATGATTGAAGATGGCCCTGGATGTTTAAGGCAAGTGGAGTTAAGTGACTTGCCCAGGCTCACATAGCTCATAAGTGTCTGAGGTGATATTTGAACTCAAGTCCTCCCAACTCTGGGCAAGTTCTCTACCCACTGTGCTAACCTAGCTGCCCTAGAAGCAGTGGAACTTGAAAGCATGTGGAGACCATCTAGTCTAACCTCCACATTTTACTTATGAGGAAACTGAGGCCCAGAAAGAAAAGTAACTAAATATCCCATGGCTAGTTGATCAAGGGGCAGCTAGATGGCACAATGGATAGAGTGCTGGAGTAAGGAAGACTCATTTGTGAACTCAAATCCAGCCTCAGACACTTACTAGCTGTGTGACCCTGGGCAAGTCACTTAACCCTGTTTACTTCAGTTTCCTCATTTGGAAAATGAGCTGGAGAAGAAAATGGCAAACCCCAAATGGGGTCTCAAAGAGTCAGACATGACTGAACAACAACAAAATATGGTGAAAGAATCACAATAGAGTCCAAAGTTCCCCACTGACTGTTCAGTAATCTTACCACCAAACCATGTGCTTCTTAGGACAGGCACTATTATTTTAATTTTACACCAATGGAAAATACAAAGTATAGAAGTTACTTGAGTTGCCCAAGGTCACACAGCCCTAGGACCAGAAGTTGAAACCTAGCCTGGGGCATATAAATTTGAGTAATTTGAGTAAATTACTTAGCATCTCCTTGTGTGACCCCCTCTTTTTTCCCCTCCACAACAGGGCTATCTCCATAGCATAAAAGAAGTGAGATCAAGAGAATACATCAACCCCTACTCACTCCATAGAAGTAGTAGTCCTTCCTAGACAAGACTCAAAACCAAACTGTTGGGGGAGCTGTGTGGTCTGAATGGCCTAAATCCTATGGATAGCTTTGGCTTTCAGGTGGGAGGGAGTTAGAGAACCCAGGAAGCACAAAGCCAGCCAATCAGAAAGAGTCAGTCTTGGGACCAAACTATGGTATAAAATAGCCTAGGAACTCAGGAACAGCCTGATGATGGAGAAACTATCATTAGTGGAGACCTTGTCTCCCAGTTTCTTTTCTTCACTGATCATCAAGAAGAGATCTCTGAAGAGGCAGTTAGGTGGTACAGGTAGATAAAGCACCGGCCCTGGATTTCAAGAGGATCTGAGTTCAAATCTGACCTCAGATGCTTGACATTTACTAGCTGTGTGACCCTGGGCAAGTCACTTAACCCTCATTGCCCCACAAAAAGAGAGAGAGAGAAAGAGAGAGAGAGAGAGAGAGAGAGAGAGAGAGAGAGAGAGAGAGAGAGAGAGAGAGAGAGGAAGGGTCTCAGTACTACTGATTTCATTTTATTATTGAATATTCCATTTCTTATCTCTTACTTCTGGTGGCAGACCAATGGTGGTATTCCTTTTGATTATGAGTGACAGTGTCCATAGTTCAAAAAGTATTATTGGGGGATTATCAGAACAATAACCTATTTTCTATATCTCTGTCTCTTCTCTCCACCCCATCCCAACCCCCCCCTTTCCTCTCCTGACTGATCCCCACCTCTTGCTCTTAAAGATAGAAAGGCAAACCATCTTCCAAGTCTTGAGAAATGTGTTTCTTCTCTTCAAGAAAAGAGGTAATTTTGAATCCATTTTGAGGAGGAACCAGAGTGAGAGGTCTGGACAGCTTAAGCCACTCCCCAGGAGTGTTGGTCTCATCCTTCATACACACACACACACACACACACACCACACACACACACACACACACACACCCTGCCCTGAAGGCCTTCCAGACCCCCACACAGAGCTTCAAAGTTAAATTGCGATTTCTTGGAAAGGTCTAAGAATCACATGGTCTAGTGATCTGATTCTCCAACTTTCTCAATTCACAGGCTACCTCCTTCATTGACTCCAAATTAATGGAAAGGGAAAAATTTCAAAATATATATTTTTCCCTAGAATTGAATGACAAAACTGAAATTTTGATGAGACATCAGTGAGGAGGAGTAACAGGAAACAAATTATGCACCAAACAAAATTATATTCATCCTGATATTATTAACATTAATAATTCATGAGAGCTTGGACCACCAGTGGTGTACTGACCCACACTTTGGAAGCTGACCGTCTTAGTAGGCAAGAGATTTAGTTCTAATCTTTTGCTCATGTGCTCGGTGACTTTGGACAAACTGAATGATAATAATCATTGTAAAAAACACTGATATATACAGTACTTTAGAGTTAGCAAAATGCTTTGAGCACATTTCTCATGAAGTGGGTGCTATCAGTTGTATTAGTCTACTTTACAGATGGGAAACTGAAGCTCGGGGGCAGCTAGGGTAGCACAGTGGGATAAAGCACGGGTCTTGGATTCAAGGAGGACTGAGTTCAAATCCAGCATCAGACACTTGACACTTACTAGCTGTGTAACATAGGGCAAGTCACTTACCCTTCATTGCCCCACAAAGCAAACAAACAAAACAAACAAAAAAAAAAACCGAACCCTGAGGCTCAAGAGAGTAAACCACTTGCCTATAAGCTAGATAAGTGTCAGCAGTCAGAACTGAACCTTTATCTTAAGAATGACAGGTCCTATGCTCTAACCATGATGCTTCACTCCCTCATTTTTCACCCGTCAAAATCTGTTTTCAGGGATAGGAAAATGGAGTCACTCAGTATATCCACCATAGTGGGCTAGGGATCAATGGTAAGAAACATGAGAAAAAAAATTCTGAGTGTGAAGTGATCAAGATCCAGCCCTTCCACAAACTAGTAGATTCATTTGACCCAAAGGAAATCAATTATGATATGATTATCTGATTTGGAAAGCATTATGGTAGAGTGGAAAAGGCCACATGCTGTCTGTGAGACAGAAGACCTAGGTTCAAAACACTGGCTTAAGTATTGACTTTGGAAGCCCTCACTTGGTGTAGGCTAGTCCTCTGTTTTCTCATATGTAAAATGGGAATTA
This sequence comes from Dromiciops gliroides, assembly GCF_019393635.1. Classification (NCBI taxonomy): domain Eukaryota; kingdom Metazoa; phylum Chordata; class Mammalia; order Microbiotheria; family Microbiotheriidae; genus Dromiciops; species Dromiciops gliroides. Next base: position 70,882,371 of record NC_057863.1, read on the forward strand.
CATGAGTGACATCAAATTCAAATAGAAAGAAAGGCCACTAAACCCTAGATAAGGATCTCTGCAGGCCACATATTGACTTAGGAAATTATATCTTGACATCATTTATGTTCCATTGTATTTAATTTATTTTGTTAAATACTTCCCCAATTATATTTAATCTGGTTTAATTATATTTAATCTGCTTGTCCATAGGAGAGTTTTTGCCGCCAGGATAAATGTTGGACACACCCTGGATTAGATAATCTCCAAGATCTTTCTAACTGTGATTCTGAAAGTGTAGAAGGAGTTTAGGTCATGGTGAGGGGAGATGAGGTCTCTGTGTGACTCTAACGCCTGATGTAGCATTTCTGCACCAAGAGATGTCTAATCAAGTCCTGTTGTTGTTTGTTATTTGTTCTCAAAGAGGACCGGGACAATAGGGTGATATCATGACTTGCACTGAATTGGATTTAAGTGAGGGGTCAATAACCTCACTCTCTCCTCCAGAACCATCTGGGTCCAGTGGCAAGATATATATATCAGGATGACTGGAGATGGCACTGGATGTTTAAGGGAATTGGGGTTAAGTGATTTGCCTAGGGTCACATAACTAGTAACTGTATGAGGTGAGATTTGAACTCAGGTCCTCTTGACTCCAAGGTCAGCAGTCTATCTACTGTACCACCTACCTGCCCCAATCAAGTCTAGGGGTTGAGGGGAATGGGAATTTGATCATAATGATTGATAGAAAAGTGCTTTAGAGAGGCAAGAATCCTAGTGCAGGAGTGGGGGGAGAGGATAATTTTTTTTTTTTTGGTGGGGAAAGTTAGCAACAAAGTTCTTTCCCAAAAATGGGATGCCAGAGGGGAGGAGAAGTAGCTGGAATCTTACAAAAAGGAACTTTTCCAAACAAGATACAAAGGGATTGTCCAAGGGTTTTTAGGTATTAGATGCACAATGATACTCCATAGATAACTATTGCCTGACTTTAGATTGGGGTAGGGAGTTCAGGGAGCAAAACTTTTTGAGTGGGGCAACTTTTCCCAGTAGGCACTGAATGGTTCTCCTGACCACAGGGACACAGATCTGTAGAGAACATGTTCTCACCAAATGTGTAGAGATAACAATTCTTCCTCCCCTCATAGACCCAGGAGAGCTGGTTGGATCCAGACTGAGTTGTGAACAATGATGTTATCAAACTTTACTTGGGAAATATTGAGCTCAGGTCCTGGCAAGTCGAGTCCTCCCAGTTCACCCTGAAAGCTTATTTATTTATAGCATTTCCAACCTTCTCTATGTGGGTGAAAGGGCTGAGATCTCAATCAACTGGGGTGACATTTTTTTAATTCCCTACTTGTCCTTGGTGACTGTAGAGCAGTTCTGAGAGGGCCAAAGTTGATTGTCATTAGAAATGCTCTGGATCAAGTTCCGCTCTGGAGTGGAGAAGTAACTCAATGTCAGTCCACAGCTACCATATCTCTTGAGAATGGGAATGATGTCATGTAGCTTAGCCCCATTGTAGACAATTCATGTGTGAATCTAAAGGCTGCAATGAAGCATAGTTTGTCCCAGGTCCTTGCTGCTTTCATCCCATCTACTTTCTGACCATCCAATAGGCTCTTTAATGCATCTACCAATGGGGGAAACAAAAGAGAAAATGAGGAAACTCACATTCATCCATCTGAGTCCATCCAGGACAGCACAATTAACTGCCAAGGCAACCTCTTTCAACTAGGATACAACACAAATAGAAGAAACCATCTGTCCCATCAGAGTGACTGATGGCATACTAGGATGGGGGTGGGAGAGGCAGGGTGGGAATTTGCACAAGAGTATGAAGCTAGATTTAAAAGGTTAATTGGCTTGGTTTGCTATTTGAATAGACATTTAAGAATAACTTTTAGGAAACTGGTACCTAATTAAACTCCATGAACTAGAAGTCAGAAGATCAAGGGGAAATTAGAGGTCACCTATAAGGGACCTCGGAGGTCACCCAGTCCAACCAACTCATTTAACTGAGGCCATGAGAGGTTAAGTGGTCTGCTCAGGGAGGATCCGAAGTCAGGGCTTCCTGACTCCAGGTCTAGCACACTCTCTCTTTTAAGGTAAGACTGTTTTTAAGATTCTTCCAATAACTAAGTGCTCACTAGGTCTTTGTCTTTTCAATTTGTTGATTTTAGGATGGCAGAGGGGAGGCATCCTTCTGTCATCTGCTTTCTCAGAGCATACACAGCAATATGAGGCTGGAGGGAAAAAATACCAAAGGAATTCCAGTGCCCTGGATCCTAGAGAGCTGACTGCTACATAACCTCCCTGTGACTCAGTTTCCTCATCAGAAAAATCTCCACAGGGTTAATATAAGGATGAGTTAGCACTTATGAAGTCACTTTGAGGAGACAAAAAGAATCATCCATGTGTAAAGTATTCTTAAATGTTGTCTCTTGGGAAGCTTCCATCATTTAATCCTATTCAGGAAAAATATGCATGTGCACTAACTCTGCCAAAGAATGGGCTGAGAAAGAAGGCATTATTCTATAGCTTCAACAAGAGGTAGAGGGTCCTTCCTGATGGCCTAGGATCATACTCTTGGATAGTTTCTTCTCTATCACCAGCCATGTCATATAGTCCCAAAGTACAAAATTTTTTTTTCAGGGCAATGAGGGTTAAGTGACTTGTCCAGGGTCACACAGCTAGTAAGTGTCAAGTGTCTAAGGCTGGATTTGAACTCAGATCCTCCTGACTCCAGGGCTGGTGTTTTATCCACTGCCCCACCTAGCTGGCCCCTAAAGTACAAATCTGGCCTTGCCACCCCCTCTACTCAATAAATTCCAACAGGATCAAATATAAACCCTTCCATTTGTCACTTAAAGGTCTTCAGGACCTGGTCCCCTCCTACCTCTCCAGTTTTATTTCAGTTTTCCCCCTTCTTTTCCCTCTGGAGTCCAGCCAGATTGGCCTCCTTTACAGATCATGGCCCATCTCTGGGGCTGTCCAACATGCCTGAAGTTCACGTCATTATCACCACTTCCTCCAGTAATATCTGGTTTCCTTCAAGACTCAGCTCAAACAGCACTTTCTTCCCGAGGCTTTGTCTGCCCCCAGCCCCAGCAATTAGCACCACATCCTGCTCTCAAGTTTACCTTTTGGTGTTTTGCACACAAACATCTATGCCAGTCCATGGACACTTCCTGAGAGCAAGGAGGGTTTTCTTTTCTCTGTATATCACTTGAACCTACAACAGTGCTTGATACACAGCAAGTGATTAATAAATGCTTGTTGGTTGATCTAATGAATGATTAATAATGGCTACGGATAGATTTGGAGTCAGAGTATTTGGCTTCAGCTCTGGCTCTCTTATGTTCAAGTCACATGATTTAGACAAGGCATAAAAAGAGGGGGTTGAGGGGGCAGCTAGGTGGTGCAGTGGATAGAGCACCGGCCCTGGAGTCGGGAAGTACCTGAGTTCAAATCCGGCCTCAGCCACTTAACACTTACTAGCTGTGTGACCCTGGGCAAGTCACTTAACCCCAATTGCCTCACTAAAAAAAAAAAAAAAGAAAGAAAGAAAGAAAAAAAAAAGAGGGGGTTGAGCTATCAGGGGTTTTTATCCTGGGGTCTACAGATTTGCTTTCTTTTTAAAAATGCTGATAATTATTTCAATCTGATTAATTCCTTTGTAATCATGTGTTTTATTTGAGCTTAAAAATATTATTCTGAGAAGGAGCCCATAGGTTTTTCAGACTGCCAAAGGACCTCCATGAAAGGTCAAATACTTCTGGATCAGAGGATCACTAAGGTCCTTTCAGATTTAAATCCTATAGTCTAGTATGATCTATCATGGTCCTCTGATTCTCGAAGGTCAGACCAGGGCTGAAGCGTCATCCTCCATTTTAGTAAAGAAACTATCTTTCCAGGAGCCTTAGAAGCCCCATCGAATGGTCCCAAGTAAAGGGACAGGGCTCAACAACCTGTGAGAGAGCCCTGCCCTACCCTCCCCGTCTTGCAAACAAAGACAGCAATTCTATATGTTAGGAGGCTTAGGCTGGGAAAGTGGTTATTCCTCTGCTGAGCTGTTTACCCTTCCCAAGGAGCAGAAAATGCATGGGTAAGCTGGATATATTATTTTCAGACTTGCTAACAGGCCAGGTCTCCTCATGGTTGAATTCTCAGCCAACTGCTCAGCTTCTCTGAGAAATACTTCCCTCCCCACCCCAACTCCTTTCCCTTTTTCCATGTGAATTTCTTCCAAGTTGGTACAGGCACCTTGGGTGGCAAAATCCATTTGCTCTGGGCCCCACCCCCATCAGCCTCTCCCACTGGCAAATACCTCATATTTGCCGGGAGCCAAGTGAGCTCTGGGTAACCCCAGAGATATGTCTTCTCTGAAATAAATCTCTAAACAGAAATAGTGCAGTTTCTGAAAATTTCTCTCCCCTTTCTTCTTCCCTTCATTTCCAATTTTTTTTGTGGGTCAATGAGGATTAAATGACTTGCCCAGGGTCACACAGCTAGTAAGTGTCAAGTGTCTGAGACAAGATTTGAACTCAGGTCCTCCTGAATCCAGGGCCGGTGCTTTATTCACCGTGCCACCTAGCTGCCCCACATTTCCATTTAGTTTTACTTTTCTTTCTTCTTTACCTTCTTCCTTTCCCAGTTTTCTTCTTTAATTCTCATTCTCTTATTTTGCATCTTCATGTATCTATTTATTCTTTCCTTTTTTCCTTCTCCCCTTTTTCTTTTATTTAATTTATTTAATTTTAAATTGTAATTTTCATTTAATTCATTCAACCAATTCAGTAAGCCCATTATGGTTGAACACTTACCTAGGTGCTTGGGATACAAAAACAATACTGAAACAGTCCATTCCCTCGAGAGCTTACGTTCTATTAGGAGGAGCAACACATACATGGATAGGTAAATATATAATATGACAAAGTTAATTTGAAATAATATCAGGGACAGTGGAGAGTACCAACAGCTTCGATAGAGGAGGGAGAGGAATCAGGAAAGGTAACACTTGTTTTTGTTTTGTTTTTTGTTTTATTTTGTTTTTTTGCGAGTCAATGAGGGTTAAGTGACTTGCCCAGGGTTACACAGCTAGTAAGTGTCAAGTGTCTAGGGCTGGATTTGAACTCAGGTCCTCCTGAATCCAGGGCCGGTGCTCTATCCACTGCACCACCTAGCTGCCTCTAGGAAAGGTAACACTTGAACAGAGCTTCAGAGAGAGATAGGGATTCCAAAAATCAGTAGTGATGAAAGAGCATCCCAGGCATGGGAGACAGTCTATTGCAGAAGCATATGGTCAGGAAATACATTGTGATGTATAAGAAAAGTAGTAATTTGGCTACTTTGATTGGAACGTAAAGCATAGGGAGGGATATGTGAAATTAGGCTAGGAAGACAGGTTGTGTAGGGCTTTAAATGCCAAACTGAGATCCCTATTTATCTTAGAGGCAATAGGGATCCATTGAAGGTTTTTAAGCATGAGTGTGACAGGGTCAGATCTGTACCTTAGGAATACTAATTTGGCAGCTTTGTGAAGGAGGAATTGCTTAGAGAAGACCTGAGTCAAGTAGCCATGTTAAAAGACTGTTCCAATAGTTTAGACAAGAGCAGATGAATGCCTGGATGATAATGGTGGTCGGGTAAATGGAGAGAAGGTACTGATGTGGGGAAGATGTTGTGGAAGTAGAATCAATAAGAATCATCTTCCTGACTTGAAAACTTTAATATGTGTGTTTGGTTCATGGAAATAATCTCTGTGCAACAGATGGTATGGGAATTAAAAAGATTAGGATGGCAAGTGGTTCATTGTGGGAACTGAGTGAACCACAGTGATTCCATATTGTGACTCAAGTCTGGGGCTAGCTCAGTTCCCTTTATATTCAGTTATGGGTCTAGTCCAACTTCTATCTTGTAAGAAAACTTTATTCAGTTGTGGGAATTGGGAGAAAACTTTATTGTATTGTTTTAACCTAGCCCTGTGTGAGTGGGAAACTAAACCATCTCTACCTGCTATTTAGAGACACTTAACTAAGGACCAAAAACCTGGCTAGATCCAAAGACTGATGCAAGAAGTTTTCTCACAATTTTACATCTAAAGCAGCCCATACGACTTATCTGAAAAATTGCTCTAAACTGATCAATCAGTTATTGTTTCCATGTTCCTTTGATTGTTTATAGACATATGGGAGGAGTGGGATACTTCTTTTTCTGACTTCAGAGAATTGCCTCTGTTGGCTTTCCCCTTCCAACTTGGAAAGACATGAATCTTTCATTCAATCAGAAATCACATTACCTCGTGTTGTATTGTTTCCTTTTATTAATTGCCGTATTTGATTGGTTGATTTTCATGTATGAAAGTCTGTCTACCCGTGTATTCAAGGTCAGCCTAAGTTTAAGGAAGTCTGGAGGTCTCAGTTTGTTGGGCAATTGCCATGCATTACTTAATAAACTGATGTTCTTGGAAGACCACACCTTTGTTTCCTCAGTCATTTCATTTTTTTTTTTTGGTGGAACAATGAGGGTTAAGTGACTTGCCCAGGGTCACACAGTTAGTTAAGTATCAAGTGTCTAAGGCTGGATTTGAACTCAGGTCCTCCTGAATCCAGGGTCACAGTCATTTCTTCTTTCATCTGCCACACTGTGGAACATAAGAAGTTTCCTTTCCTTTGAAGGACCTCAGTCAAAGAGAAAAGGGATTCATGTTTCAGGTAAGGGTTAAAAGAGATGCCCATCAAGATTTCTTCCACCTCTAAAATTTCTACAATTCTAAGGTTCTAAAACTCCTCTGGACATCTCCGAGATCCTTGGAGAACAGGTGCTTTTAATAGGACATGGAGGTTCTGCTCCTTAAGGTGGGGGCAGGAGAGCCACCTAATAGTCTTTTCTCATATAGTCTGCCTGGTATTTCCAACCAACAAGCATCTTATCTTCTTCCAACAGACAATCCAAAGCAATTATGTCTGTACCATCTACTTTTGCATTCAATTATATCCAATTTAACCTAATTAGAGAATAATCCAAGACAGAGTATAATTGTTTCGTATATGTCAGTCTTGTCTCTCCAACTAGACAAGGCTCTTTGTACATTACCTGGAGGCAGCAGCCAGCCACCACATGGTGCAGAGCTCACACAGGCAATGTGAGGTGGAGAAAGAGTGCTGACTCAGCGTTGAAATACCCGCCTTTGAAACACAACTTTGAGGTTTTAAAGCTCTCTTACCCTCAGTTTCCCTAACTCTAAAATAACTATTCCTTGTAACAAAGAAGAAAAGAAATCACCTGATAGCATATGCAGTGTTCCACACTTATAGTCCCCACCTTGACAAAGAAGGGAGCAGGGAACATGCTTCCTTTCCTCCGTGGCCACACTCAGTCATTATAATTTCATAGCATTGCCTTTAAACAGTTTGGGTCCTTCCATTTACCCTGCTGTGGGCATTATGGACATAGTTTTACCAGTTCTTCTTACTGCACTTGTGGCAGTTTATGTGAACAGCTTCCCTGGATTCTTCATATTCCTCACTTCTATTACAATTACACACCACAATCTGTTGTGTCCCCATTAAATCCAGATGTGCCAGAAAGGGGTAATACGTGACCTCAATGCAGTCATCAGCACTTTCAGATGAATCTATTTTGTCTTTACAATTAATTCTTTAAAAATGTATTAAACAGGGGCAGCTATGCGGTACAATGGATAGGCACTAGCCTTGGATTCAGGAGGACCTGAGTTCAAAACCCAGCCTCAGACACTTACTAGCTGTGTGACCCTGGGAAGTCATTTAAGCCCCATTGCCCTGCAAAAAAAAGAAAAGAAAATGTATTAAACATCTATTATATAGAAAGCAAAGTCCAAGGTGATGGGATACAAAAAAAAAATCAAACAATTATTGCTCTGGAGAAGCTTCCATTCTACTGAAATAATAAAGTGTGTTCACAAAACAAATGAATATAAAGTAATAGAAGCAGGATACAATGCTAATAATGGAGGACTGGATGAATCATAAAAAGTATTAAGCTGGGCTATGAATGAATGAATGAAGCCTTGAGGGAAGCTAAGGAGGTCATCTAGCAAGATCTTAGGGGACTGCAACCCTGGATGGATGATGGAAACCTGCAAAGGATGGGACAGCATGGTCTAATGGAGGGAACTAATAGAAGGTTTGATCAAAGATACTCTATAGTAGAATCCAAAAGATTTGGGTTAAAGTTCTCCTTATACCACTTTTTGGCTAGAGTGACATTGAGTAAACTACTTGACTTCACTTTGCTCTCTGTAAAACGAGAATATTAATCTCTTCTTCACCTATCTCATAGGTTTCCTGAGAAGAGCAAAGAATCACAAATAGGTCAGAGGCCATCTAGTTCAAGACTCTCATTTTACAGATAAGGAAGCTAAAGCCCTAGAAGGTGGTCACTTACCCAAGGTCACACAGCAAGGAAGTGTCAAAGAAAATGAAGGTATTTATATAAATTGTCTTTAAAATTGTAAAGCTGCTCCATTCAGTGTGTCATAATTCTTTTTTTTTTCTTTTTTTTTTAGTGAGGTAATTGGGGTTAAGTGACTTGCCCAGGGTCACACAGCTAGTAAGTGTGTGTTAAGTGTCTGAGGCCAGATTTGAACTCAGGTACTCCTGACTCCAGGGCCGGTGCTCTATCCACTGCGCCACCTAGCTGCCCCCAGTGTGTCATAATTCTTAAAGAGGATGGCTGGCCCAGCAGCCTATCTGGGTCACCATGGTGGAGGTTGGGGGGAATATTCCTGGGGGCACTTGCTCCACCATCTTGCCCCCCACATCCCAAACTAGAGGCGGCAGGATGGGGAGGGGTCCCAAGACTGACTTGCCCTTTACCATTTGGGATTCAGGCCCCATGTATTAGTAAAAAGTGTAGAATAGCTGACATCAGTCCTTCTCCAACTGGAGAAGAGGATTAGAATGTTCACTAGTTATGTGTCTGTCTGAAAAAGACCAGATTTCAAACAGAGCAACTTTAAAGGAAGAGTTGAGGGTGAGGCTCTCACTTAACCCATTGTCTAGGAAGGTCTATGGCTAGGAGATGGTGGTAGCTTTCTTCTTTGGCTTCAGTGTCCTCCAAAGGCAGGCAAGAGAAGAGAGAGATAAGGAAGGGAGATGAGGGGCAGAAGTTCCAGAATGGGGCCCTGAAGTCACAGCCCTGTGTGATCTGGCCCAGTGGCATATCACCAACAGGATGAAATGTGGGAATAGGAGAGGAAAGGAGGTAGGAGGGGCTATTACTGAGGCAGGGGAGCAATGTAAATACCCAGAGCAGCTGAGACAACAGAGCAAATGCAGAAGTGACATGTCAGAGGAAATGGAACCAGCCAGTCCATAAATTATCCATTGAGAAATGGTGGGGGAAAGGGGAACCATTGGAGCAGAGAATACAGGGGTATAAACAAAGCCTCTCTGAGACCAGGACTCAGGGTCTGAGAATGCAAAATGGAGACCCTGGGCCAAGGTGGAAACTTGGTGAAAAGAAGATGGTGGGGAAATAGTTCATTTTCCTACAATGTTGCAGGTCATCCACCAGTTTTGGTTAATAGTGGAGCTAGGACTGGTAATCAATGTGTCCTAGTAGAGAGGACACTGATCTGGGAGTCAAGTGACCTGGTTTCTTGTCCAAGGTCTATCACTAACTTACTGAGCTGCCCTGGGCATAGCAATGACAGTAATAATAATAATAATAATAATAATAATAATAATGAAGAGGAGGAGGAGAAGAATTTAGGGTTTGCAAAGTGATTGCCATTATTTTATTTGATCACCTCAATAACCCCCATAGGTAAATGCTATTATCACCCCCTTTCACAGATGACGAAGCTGAGCCTCACAGAAGTGAATTGCCCAGGGTCCCATAACTTAGCTGGTAAGTATCTGAGGTAGGATCTGAACTCTGATCTTTCTGACTCCAAGGTCAACACTCTATCCACTATGCTATGTATGTAGGCATAGGGTAACCTCATCTCCACAGGAATAGATGACCTGTAAATTCAGTTTAAACATAAAACCCAAGGCAACATTCTGCAGTCTACCAGAGCAGGTCCAGGAAAAACATTGGGTAGTAGTATAAATTTAGAATGGGCTCTGAGATGGTGTGAATTCATGTTTCACCCATCAATGTGAAGCTTAAATGTATACCATTCTAAAGAGTAATGTGATAATTACAATAATGATGCCTTAAATATAAAAAGAGATTTATATTTCCAAAGTGTACAATCAGTTAGGGAGAACAAGTAACATCAACTTCATTCAAACAATCCTACTACCATTGCTGCTGCTACTACAACACCACGATCCTTGAATTCCAACTAATTGTCTTCATCATGAGTGAAGGACAATGGCAAAATAACAATGCAGGCTAGAGGTATGGAAGTGGGGGGGGGGGGTCTATATGTCCAGAGAATGCCGTTGTGAATGTACTTCACTGGGCTGTTCACACTTGGCAAGATTCCTAAAAAGCCAGCTACTTTGTCTCTGGCAATACTATTGATTGTTATGCAATTGCTCTTCTAAGTCAAAGGCATGGAGCATTCAGATTCATCCTGATGATCAGTTTGATATGAGGACAGTAGAGCAAACATTCTGGTACCATAAAAAGGCAGGATAATAATAACAATAGTGATACTACTAACAATAACAACAATTACAACAACTAGCATTTATATAATATTCTAAGGTTTGCAAAGTACTTTATAAATATATCTCATTTTATTTTTACAAGAACCCTGAGAGGTAGATCCTATTATTACCCCCATTTTACATATGAGGAAACTGAGGCAAACAGAGGTTAAGTGACTTGTCAAACTTCACACAGCTTGTAAAACCTCTAGGTCCAACAGTCTACACAAGGCAACAGCTATTTTCCCCAAACTCCACTTGCTAGAAGTATTTGCATACAAATGGTAATGAGTACTAAACTGGACGAACCAAAACTGTGCATGAAATGAATTGAAGATATTATTGCATCTATTAAGGAGAACAAAATTAGAAATACATCATACAATTACAGGCAAGGATTGGATACAGATTTCATCAATGGTGTCCTTAACTCTAAGTTACACAGATAAATGTAGGGCAATGATGTGAAATTACTTTATTTCTGAACTCAGATTATATTAAAGAAGGGCAGGAACAGAGGGGTTCACTTAAATTCTTTTTTAATGTAATAAACATTTTTATTTATAGTTTTGAGTTCCAATTTTTAATCCTCCTTCCCCTCCTTTCCCTCCTCCCTGAGGTCACAAGCACGAGATATGGGTTATACAAGTATGATTATATAAAACATTACCATATTTGTCATTTTGCATAAGAAACGCATTTAATAAAAGAAAAAATATGAAAGTGAAAATAGCATGCTTCAGTCTTTTCCATCATTATCATTTATTTTTTGGAGGTGGATAGTACATTTCATCATAGTCCCTTTGAGATTGTCTTGGATCATTGTATTATTGAGAATAGTCAAGTCATTCACAATTAATCAAACAATAATTCACTTAAATTCTAAGAAGAAAAGGTGAAGAACCTAATGGTATGGAAAAATATCCACTTAATACAGCCTCCAGGAGGGCTACCTGATAATGGCATAGATGACTTAAAAATAATACTGATGCCTGAAATGATTGTGAAGATATGGACATACTTACAATGGAATTTTGAAAAGCCCTATTCTGATGTGGAGAGCACAAACCCAACTATTAGACCAACTATACCAAAACAAAGTATCCTATTATATTATATTATACCAATCATGAATAAACCCATTCTTTCACAATATTTGGAGAAGTGTAAAAATGTTGTAGGATCTGTACACAATAATACATGTTATATCGCTTACACTAGCTTTATTGATTAGCACAAAGTCTTTGACTCTATTCTGTACTCATGGCTTACTTTTGTCTTATAAATATATAAAATAGACATGAGTATAATGAGAATGCCACAGTTTTTGATGCACATGGGGAAAACCATTCTCTATTTAGCACACGCCACCAATCTAATAATATCAAGAGCAATGAATGTTTTTGAAAAGTCATCTTTCAGAGAGAAAGTTTAAGTTCATTATGGTTCTGTCTAGCCTTAAACCCATTATCATTACTCCTGAATACAACAGAATGCATCTTTCAAGTCTTTCAAGTCAAGAGAGAGTCTTGCTAATACATTGTGTCAATCACTTGTTGTGCATCAATTTACATTGATCCATTGAAAAGCACATTCAGCAGCTACTTCATCTCATGGAAACTCTATCCAATAACTTCAAAATATAACTTGGAACTCAATATGTGTATATACACTTTTGTACACTTTTAATATTCACCAAGGAAGAAGAGTGACTGAAGAATTTGAGCTTGAGTTTTGAGTCTTGATGAAGGTGATATCTGTATGTGTCTTGATCTTCTCCAGACAAGATACATCTAGGATTAAGATATCAAGGAGAAAACTGAATCCAGATTAAGAGAATTATTGTCATCTTGAATTCAAAGTTTTTCAGAAATAATCTATTTCAAAAGAAAAATTAACATCTATTCAATAATAGTTTTAATATAAACTTTTGGAACTGTGAAATGAATGGTAATGGGTCTAGAATGTGTTCAAAGAAAAACATGTACAGCATCAACGAAAAAGGATAATCACTCTTCTCCCCCAACTCAATGCAGCTATAGAAAGACCAATACTTGCTCATCAACAAAAAGGAAGAGGATTGATAAATGTATTCAGAGCACATGATAAACCAATTCAAATTTTAGAGAAATATTCTTAGAATAAATAGATGTCATTTTATAAAGGAATAGTATAATGCACTGACAAAAGTTATGGATCATTGGCTTTGTCAAATGTAACTAAAAACAATTTACCTCCAGAGGAAGCCTACAAAACAGCTAAGATCCAAGAAGGGAGTCGAAAGGATCTCCAGGGATGACGTCCGCATTAACTCAAGCAATAGTAGATCAACAAAGAAGCATTGAACTGAGTCATGCAGATTTGCTTATAGAACTCGAGAACTTTATGACTATGATTCATGATCAGGTCATTGACATGGGAAATTACAGAAAGGTTAATCTTAATGAACCCAGACTTATTGACCAATGTAGATTATGTCAAGAAGGGGTGAAAACTTTGTGGTATTTTCCTGAAAGCTGCAAAATTTTAGTGTCTACTGGAAATTTGGAAAAAATACAAGACTTCTAGAATTGTATACCTGAAGCTCACTATTTCTTTATAAACTAACAGACAACAAGTCCCCTTATGATAAATGCAAATGCCAATATATCCTTAAGAATTATACAAATAAACCATTCTAGAACTGGAATCACATTCAAATAGAAACTGATACCAATAGCTCAGACATAAAATTGATCCTTAAAAATCTAAGAATCTTTTTTAATCAGTAGCACTATATTAAATGCTCATAATTCCTAGATTGCATTAATAAAATGCTTTCAAAACCTTAATACCTACCACTTTGCATCAATTTATATAAGTCTTCCTATGGTTCTCTGTATTCTATATAGCCATCATTTATTTAGTCTAGAGGACAAACTAAACTGCATGTATGAAGGTAATGTTTATTAATGTCTTATTCTTCTCCAGTCAAGACACATCCAGAATTAAGCTATTCAAGGAGAAGGCTGAGGCTAGATTAAGAGAATTACTGTCACCATGAAACAAAGTTTTACAGGAGGAACATATCTCAAAATTCTCTGTCAAGCTTAAGGTACTATATAAAGGTTATGATGAACAGGATACTATCAGGAAAACCTGGAAAGACCTACATGAACTGAAGCAAAGTGAAATGTACTGTAATGATTGGAATGACGCCACCTGCTGGAGACTTACTGTAGAAAAGCTCCGCCATGAGGTGAAGGTCTCTGAGGGCAAGACCATGAGTATTTTCTTTGGTGTCAGGAAGTGATGTTTGCTTGTGGAGGAAGAAGGGGGAGCCTGGCGCTCTGATTGTTGCTCTTTCCTGTGGACTCTGGCAGAGAGTGTAGCTAGGAATACTCTCTCCCTTTAATAGATAGAGGAATCTAGGCCTTTCTCTCTCTCTTTACAAAATTCTTATTCTCCTTAATAAATGTTTAAAAGCCTAAAAAATGGCATTAAAACATTCCACTGGTTTGTGTAACAGTTCATTTCATTATTTCCTAATTGATAGGCTATTAATGTTTTCCCATGTATTTTCTGTTACAAAAAGAGCTACTACAAACATTTTGGACTATATGAAATTTCTTTGAAATATATTTTCCTGGTATTGGAATCTCTGAATCTCTTGTTCATTCTTATATTAAAGTCCTGTCCTGTACTTTGCATTCTATCTATGTACTGAGGGAGAGGCTGGAGTTAGAAATGAGTCATGGGGCAGCTAGGTGGCTCAGTGGATAGAGCACCAGCCCTGGAGTCAGGAGCGCCTAAGTTCAAATCTGGCCTCATACACTTGACACTTACTAGCCATGTGACCTTGGGCAACTCACTTAACCCCAACTGCCTCAAAAAAAAAAAAAGAAATGAGTCACAAAGAAAAAATTTTTTTTTTCAGGAAAAGTACAAACTACTGCCACACGTTAAACATATCAGGAAGTAAATACCCAATGTCTCCTCACTAGAGAATGAAGTAGACTTCTCTGAGGGGCTGGTATCATGTTTAAGAGCTTTGAGGGAAAATGCCCATTTCATCTCCATGCCCTAGAATATTGGAGTCTCCTACTCATCATTGATTTTTTTGACCTTTTCACTAACTCACAATGACCTACTCACTTCATCACACACCCCTAGAAAACTGCCCCTAAGATTTTCTTGGTATTTTTCCTAGCCTCCCGAAAGCTATAACCTATCTTCTTTCTTCTTCCATTCCATTTCCCTCCATCTTCTTCCAATCTGCAGTTTTGCTAGCAACCTCAATCAGACCTTTCTCCCTTGTGTCCCTAACTCACTCTATCCCCCAAGGCCTTCCCAGCTATAACATGCTTGAAATATTAGAGTTCCTATCTCACATGACTTGGCTTCTATCTCTCCCATAAATTAATTAAATCATACATATTTCAAACAATCATGCAGCAGTCACTGGCAGAGAAACATAACCTGCTTTGTTGGACAAATCTCACCCAGACAAGCTGCCTCTCTGTCATAATGCCTACCAGCCAACTCTCTGGAGCCCCAGTGCATATCTGTGAGAGTATCTTGCTTTGAGCCACCCACTCTCCCTACAAACCCCTAAGGAAACTCTCTGTGGAAGGTATCCACAATAGAATGTATCATGGGAGTTAGAATGGAAAGGAACCTTAGAGACCCTCTGCTCCAAATTTCTCATTTTACAAATGAAGAAACTGAAGCGATAAGGTTGAACAATGTGCCAAGGGTTGCAACTCTGGTCCACCTACTACTAAAGAGGAGGAAACTGAGGCCCATAAAGGTTGAACAATTTGGTAAAAGTTGCATAGTTAGTACAGCAGATTTAAACATAGGTCCTTTGGGGGCAGCTAGGTGACGCAGTGGATAAAGCACCGACCCTGATTCAGGAGGACCTGAGTTCAAATATGACCCTCAGACACTTGACACTTACTAGCTCTGTGACCCTGGGAAGTCACCAAAAAGAAAAACAAAACAAAACCCAACATAGGTTCTTTGATTCCAAATTGAATGCTCCTTCCATTATCCACATAGTCTTTCTAGGAGATAGAAAGAGGATTAAGATCCAGGAAACTTTCCTATTCTCTCTAGTCCAGGCGGTAATGGATTATTTAATTTGATCTTCCCCCAGGGTCTCGACCAGGGACCTTAGCTATTATCTAAATATCTGACTAGTCCTCACGTTCTCAGATCTTTATGCACCAGTCATTGGATGCATCTATTTCTAACCCATTCCCATCTTCCTAGGTCTATCTTCCACAAAACTCAAGAACTTAGGAAGGGAAGACTAGGAAATCAAGTTTCACAATATATAAATAAAAATTGTAAGAACTCAGAATCCTGGACAACTAAAGTTATCTGACCATGATCAACTGGGCATATTAAGCCTGGAGAAAAGCAGGTTTACTCAGGACCGTGATAATTATCCTCAAGTATTTGAAAACTGTTATATGACGGAGGAATCTGTCTTAATCTGTTTTATTCAAGATGGCAAAACAAGAAACAAAGAGTGGAAGTTGCAAAGAGGAAAATGTAGCTGCTTGATGTCAGGGTGTGTGTGTTGGGGGAGAGAAACTAAGAATTAAAGCATTCTAAAAGAAAATGAGCTGCCTTTAAGGATAGTGAGTCTCCATTCTTTGGAGGCATTCAAGCAGAAACTATGTAACCGTTTGTCTGAGGTGGGATAATAGGGTTTTTTCTTTTGTGCATGAGTTGGACTAGTTGGCTACTGAGCTCCCAAATTCTATTGTTCTGTCTCATTCCCCAAGCCCATTGCTAATGACCAATGACTAAGCTGGAGTTTGGCTCTTTTTCTCCTGGGACAGCCTCAGTATATCTCAGTATGTCATCTTCAAGGGAAACTCTATTGGGACATGCCCACAGAACCATGTATATATGATCCAGACAGAACACCGGCTCTGGAGTCAGGAGTACCGGAGTTCAAATTCGGTTTCAGACAGTTGACACTTACTAGCTGTGTGACCCTGGGCAAGTCACTTAACCCTAATTGCCTCACCAATAAAATAAAATAAAATAAATGTATCAAACGTCTCTCTAAATAGATGAGATTAATCTAGAAGGTGTAAAGAATTAATTGTTATTTGACGTTTTTATGCCTCAGCGCACACTGGCCTGGGGCTCCGCAAACCGCACGGTGCTCCACCCACTTGTTGTAGCCCTTGCCAGGGCTCTGGCACCTCATGTCACCACCTGCTGATGCCTACATGGGACTGGCAAAATTATAATGATTAGAAGCCTAGTGAGGGCAGTCATGTGACTGTCAGAGAGGCCATCCCATTGGGTGGGGCTGTGTAGAGTGTTTCTAGGTTTCGGGGAGGAGAATTGGGCATTCTAGGTGGAAGCTGGAAAGCGACAGGCGTTCTGCTGTGTATTTTCAGCTGATTCCTGGGCTGCTGGTATTTTTTCAGGTATAATTTTCTTTTCCCCATTTTATTTCCTTTCCCTTGATCCTACTGACCCTGTTTGTGTTTTGTTTTAAGTTCGTTCTTGTTAAAATAAATCTTGTTCTGTTTTGAGGGAGGCTGCCAGTCTCCTTCCTTGCCCCAATATTGTGGCGAGCCACTTAGCTAGCACTCCCCAATTAAAAATTGGTCCCCACAAAGGAGAATTAATATCTAGAAGGGATCTTGAGGGGAACTTGATAACTTTCTCATTAATCCTTCTGTCTCTAGGCAAGACTACACTCCAATCATTCCAGAAGGATAACACTGGCATTTTCTATTCTTTATCCCTGCCCCCCCCCCAACCCTTGGAATTCTTGGTGGTTCTACTTCGGCACAAAGAGCTGCAACAGATGTGTGGATAATAGTAGAAATCACCTTTATTCTCTATCTTCATAGGTGATATGCTATATTGAATTGCCAAAATTGAAGTTCATTCTTCCTAGCAGTACATCATACCTGTATCTCATCTTTGTCCCAAATTCCTTTCCTCCTCCTCTTATCTAGATGGTCTGCGGTATAACGGGACGGCAATATTACTTCTATTTCTCACTTTGTTGATCTTTACCCAAATATTTTCCACCATGTTTATCTCTTCCATTTCCTGAATTTCTTCACATGAATATTTCTTGCAAACATGAAATAGACTTCTACCTCCCCTTTTATCTATTCTGTTTTTTTTTTAACATTTCAGCCTTTCAGTCTCATACTCCACTCATGAGCCCACTTCTAAGAAGTCTCAGTGGTAACTAAGACATCAAATTCTCCTCCTTGTATTGGTATCTCTAGTTCACTTTGTTTATTATTCCCTATCCTTTCCCCAAAATTTTATGAGGAAGTTAATATTCACAATATCCCTTTGTCATAAATTCCAGGATTTCTCAGACCAACATATATTACATTTTCTCAACTGCAGCAAGTCAATTGGAGAAGGAAATGATGAACCACACCAGTATCTTTGCCAAGAAAATCCCAAATGGGATCACCAAGAGTTGACCATGACTGAAAAATGATTGAAAAGACAGTCAATCCTTTAACACCTCCTTAATCAATTCCAATCCACCATCCCACTCAGTATGATATCTGTTCCAAACATTATACTCACTTATGGAACCATTTCAGCTGAGCATCTTATTTCATACTTGACCAAAAAAAAAAAAGATGCCATTCATCAAGAGTTCTCTCTTCTTTTCATCTCAAATTACACAGGCATCTTCCTCACAAACACACACTTCTCCCACCTTCATCCCTGTTTTATATGAATAGATGGCCTTTCTCCATGTCAAAGAAAACTCCTCAACATGTATACATGATCCCAACCCTGTTCTCTCATTAATCTTCAACCTCTTCCTTTCCACTGGCTTCTCTTCTACCTACAATATATATCTATGTCTCCTCCATTCTTGAAAAATTCTCACTTAATCCAAGCATGTCTATATTTAGCCTTTCCTTCTGGGGTAAATTCCCTGGGAAAAAAATGTCTATGTTGGTGCTTCCACTTTTCTCCTCTCATTTGTTTCTAAACTTTGTGCAATCTGGCTTCCACACTCGTCCTTCAATTGAAACTGCCCTTTTCATAGTTACCAGTGATCTCTTCAATTGCAAAACCTAGTGGATTTTTCTCAGTCCTCTTCCTTCTCGGCCTCTCTGTAGCCTTTGACACAGTCTATTACTTTCTCTACTGAATACCATCTCCTCTGTTGCTTTTGTTACACTGACTCTCCTGCTTCTCCTCCCACCTGTTTGACTTCTCTTTCTCACTTTCATTTGCTGAATCTTCATCGAGGTCACGCCTACAGGACCCTCTTACCTTTTCCTTTTATACTATGTCACTTAGTAATCACATCAGTTCCCATGAGTACAATTATCATCTTTATGCTTTATGCTCTTTCTGCTGCCAGAGTGATTTTCCTAAAGCATGGGTCTCATTGTACCACCCCCTTCCCAACTCATTAAACTCCAGCCTCTCCATATTACCCCCAGGATCAAATCTAAAATGTTCTGTTTGGTATTGAAAGTCCTTAACAATCTGACTCCTGATCTTTCCATGATCCTTTACACTTTAATCCCCTCCATATATTCTACAATCCAAGGACATTGGTTTAGGGTTGTCTCTCACATTCTTCCAACTCCATGTCTTTTCACTAGCTGTCCCTTATGCTTTTATTGGTCTTTCTTTCTTTCCTTCTTTCTTTCTTTCTTTCTTTCTTTCTTTCTTTCTTTCTTTCTTTCTTTCTTTCTTTCTTTCTTTCTTTCTTCCTTCCTTCCTTCCTTCCTTCCTTCCTTCCTTCCTTCCTTCCTTCCTTCCTTCTCTCTCTCTCTCTCTCCTTCCCTCCCTCTGTCCCACCGCTCTCACTTCCCACATTCTCTAGCTTCCTTCAAGGTTCAGATCAAATAAAATTACATTTTCTATACAAAACCTTTCCTAATAGTATTCCCCTATACTAAACCTCGTCTCCCCTAGCACCTTCCCTCTGAGATTACCTTTCCTTTGCACTGTATAGATTTGGTATATAAATAATAATTTTCCTATTGTCTTTCTCATTTAGATTGTGAACTCTTTGGGGAGCTCAGTGCTTTTGACTTTTCATCTTTTTCTTATTACTCATCCTTTGTTCTCAAAGAGGAGCAATGACATAAAGAAGGTAAAGTCTTGACTTGCAAGTGAATTGAATTAATTGTTTTTCAGTTTACCAAGTTTTATTGCAATGCTGTAAGTGATCAGAGGGAGAGAACCAGAAAAGTGGAAAGGTATCTCTCCAAGCGAATTGAATTTAAGTTCGGTAGAGATGTACAAAGTAATCATCTTCACTCTCTCTTCCAGAGTCATTGGTGTCCAGTGGGAAGACACAGGTCAAGATGACTGGTGATGGCCCCATGCCTTGTCTTGCTATCCCCAGAACCTAGCGTAGTATCTGACTATAGACACTTAATAAATGCTTCTGACAGACTAAGTGACTAAGATAGTCAGCAATGTCCTCTATGTATGTACTCTGAATTGCAGCATGAACCGTGTGATTCTCTATGAATTAATTGAACCTTGATTTCTCCAGCTTTCAAAAAGATTTCCTTATCTCTGAATATTGCCTGTTTCCTGACTAAAAGCTGAAATGAGAGAATAGTTAGAAAGGGCAAGGGACCTGGGGCTCATTTTAACAAAGCAGATAAATGAGAATTCTTTAGAAATAAATGCCATTCCTGAGTAATTGAGAGAAGGAATCAAGAGGTAGGAAAAGGAGAGAAAAGAAGAGAAATGATCATAATAATAAGGGTAAAGAAACCCTGGTGAAAGTCAGAATACTTTTGGATTAGATCATGGATTTGGAGTCAGGATGACCTGAGTTCTAATCTGGTTTTACACACTTACTAACTGGGTAACCTCTGGGCAAGTCACTTAAATTCTCCGTGTCTCAGTTTCCTTATCTGTAAAAATAGAGATTGGCCTTGATGGTGAATAAGATTCCCTCCCAGCACTAAATTTGTGATCCTATGACATTGTTACCTACAAGCATTGTGGCAGAAAAGATATGGTATACCAAAGCTTCTTAAACTGTTGGTTGCAACCCCATATGGGGTCACATAACTGAATATGGGGGGTCATGAAAACTTTGGCAATAAATGTTTGATTTGTATATACATATATATAGTACATATTACATATGTACATATTATATTGTATTATATTGTATTGTATATGTATATTCCCAGAGTTGAATAAAAATTTCTCAGGCAAAAAGGGGTCATGAATGGAAAAAATTTAAGAATCCCTGTTATATACAAAAGGTACATTTGAAATCAAATTGTAATCTAGAAATGCGTCAACTCAGAACCAAGGGATCTGAAGTCACTTTCTAACACTGATCCTGATTTACCGGGCTCTGAGTAGAATTGAGTCCTCCTGAGTTTGACCTCCTAGACTATGGAGCCTATTTTCTCTCCTAATTGTGTACTATTTTGGTTATTATTTGAGGGTAGCCACCAATCCTAAAAAACAAAATGAACAAAAACCCAAATGAGAATATCACCTCTCTTGTCTGGATCTAAGTTAATTATCCATTTGGGGTAATTTGTAATTAACTGACAGTGTGTATATTTTAAACAATTGTGTATATGGATACTAAACAGGACTGTAGTTAATTTAGATGTAATTGTTATAGGGTAAATAGTGTTGTTTAGTCCTTAAGATTTTTTATGGGTTCCAAGGAATAGAATAGCACATCTTTCACTTCAACCTACATGTATAAATTATTATTACTCTGTGTGCAGACCACTATGCTAGGAACTGGAGGAAATAAAAAGTTTTAAAACTCTGTGATCTCTCCCTTCATGAAGTTTATAATTTAGTAGAGGAATACTGTACTTATAAGAATAGCAAAAGTACAAAATAATTTGTGTTGAAAGCATAAAAAGGTACAAAATGAGGGCTAATAAATGGATTGAGACAGAACCAGGCTAGAAGCAGAGAATAACTGGAGAAAAAGAGAGATGGGTAAGATTAACTCTGTGGAAGACATCACTAGGAGAAACTGAGCTCCTTTGAGAGCCTATGGATCAGTTCAAGAGGGAAATTCTCATGCTGAGCCAGAGTAGGAAAGGGATAAAATAGGAGGCAGCTAGGTGGTATAGTAGATAGTGTATTGGCCTGAGTCAGTAGAGTCCTGAGTTCAAATCCAGTCTCAAATATTTACTAGTGTGACTCTGGGAAAGCCAATTAATCTCTTTCAGCCTCAGTTTCCTTATCTGTAAAATGAGGATGATCATAGCTGTTACCTCACAGGACAAAAAGTTATCTATCCACAAAGGGGAGTTTCTGGGCAACCTCAACATCTCGCTCCTTTCAACATCCTTCCATTTGAATTTTGCACCGAAGTTATATGTGACGTTGAAATAAATATCCATTGGCCAGCATGCTCTGTCTTTTTGTTTGAAGGCTCACATGTTTGCTCACATGAGCAAAGTTATTTCTGTTACATCTCGTAAGGAGTATTGTATGATTTTAACATATGTATGAATCACCTTGTTGGAAGAAAACCCAGTTGTATGGCATTTTGCTCTACTGAATCAAATGTTGTTGTTTTTTTAATGATCAGCAAACAATAAACAAAGTGAGATCTGGTTTTCTCTGTACCTTTAGTCAGTCGTTACTGTAAAGATGTGGCCTATTTTTAATAGTTTGTCAAAGCCTTCCTGAGGAGAGATTCTCATACTTTTAGCAAGGATGCCCTACGTTCTTGTCTTGATTATTTTTGTGAAGTTTTTATAGAGGTGTAAAACTGAACACACAGACTAGTAATTTTAATTTTTAATATTTTAAATCTCTTTGTGAATACTCATATTCACAACATATATATACACAATCTTAAGAAACAAATATAATTTAATAATAAACAATATTCATGATTTCTTTCAGCATTTCATTATCTCCTTTTTCAAATATCTTGAGATTGTTCTCTCATTGGCCTCAAAACTGTATTGCTTCTAAGATGTACCAGTTTTGTGGATTTCTAACTGTTCTGTCCATCTTTGTTTCCTATAGAGGAATTTTTACTTCCTCACAAGCATATCAGGGGCTATTACAGTACAGTCCAAATCCTATAAAGCCACTAATGGAGAAAAGAGATTGTTATAGAAGCCTTGAAAGAGCTTTCCCATTTTTCATTCAGTAAGCCAATAATGCTCATAATCTTTAGAATCCTCCTGCATAGGATTTTATAAATAAGCTTTATATCTTAACTAATGTCTCCTTTGAATGTCATATCTACCCATGTGACAAGAAAATGTACTAGCTAAGGCAGTTTCTAGGCTTTTATTTCCATCCATCCATCCATCCATCCATCCATCAATCAATTAAAAAATCTATTTAGCATGTATTATGTGCCAATTTCCTGTCCTAGATGCTGAAGATCAGTTAAGTTTCTTTCAGAAATAGTGATAGTCTGTGTACATGTCTATTCTTTATCTATTCCATCTGCCTTTTTAAAAATCACAACTTGATTAGATCAATTTGGAACTGACTCAATTGGGTGGCATCTTTTCATTGTTATTCTGTCATTTAATTTGATGTTAATTTTATCTTTGTTCTAGCAAGTTGATTGTTTGAATATTCACGATTGTTAACTGAAAAGTGACTCCCACAACAGGAATCAGTAATTTCTTGATTTTTAGGAAATTTCTTTTTTGTGTGATATCATTAATTCTTCCATGACTCTTGCCTCTCTTCTCAAAGAAAGTATTCATGTTAGATAGGTGTGAGGCTTCTATAAAATCTACAAGCCCTGGCCTCTTTCTTATTTTCTGAAATGTTTTCCATTTTTTTTCTACTGTCAATCCATATGCTCAATTTTTATTGAAGTGAAAGTGTGAAAATGCATATAGTTCTTTAAATTGGAAAGTCATATTGATCTCTTTATATATCACTACCTCCTCATTTTTTGCAACAGATGCTAGTGTATAAGTTGCAATTACTTCATAGGGCCTTTTTGCAAATTCTTATCATTAGACTACAATATGAAATGCTAAGTGTCCCATGAAATAATGACAGAAGAGAAAATTAACTCTTAAAACTTTATTTTACCTCTCTTAAAAGAACTGGTGAGATAACACTTCATTCAGCTGTAACTTCCCTTTTTCTACTTACTCTGAACACACAATGTCAATAAAGAGACCCTTCCCTTTGTTACCTCTTCATAACCCCTTAACCCTGACATCATATTATCTGACCCAGTTTACAAACCCATAGCTCCCCACACATTCAAAGGTGATCACTATGTTACTTCTTCTGGCTTGATTGATACCTCACCTTCTCCATGCTTTATGGTTCAAAGACAATCATTATCTGCCCCAAGAAATCCCATTATTGTCTTCTTTGCAAATTTCCAAATGCTTTAGATCTCATGTTGGTTGTAATTCAATGGCCCCATGAACTTGTCAAAATGACTACTCTATTCACTAGTGAAATCCACCACATCTTCTCATTTTGGACTGTTCTTTTCATGTCTTTTTTAGATCTATACAAATAATCAAACTGACATGCTAGATGCCTCCGTCTTTAAAAAAAAATTCATGTAAACCAGTAAGAGCACCCAGCATCTCTTTCTTGAACTCATTTCCTTTTCAAGACATGCATTTTTTGATGTCTCATATACCAGATGATAAATAGTAAAAGATTTATCTCTATTGCCATTTTGTCACCTATAATTTTGACTCTTCTGAGAGTATAATGTTTCATGATTCAAATGTAAAACATTGAGAGGTTATTGATATCTTTTTGATTTTCCAATAGAAAAATGGTCAAAGTATATGACCAAAAACATTTCAAAAGAAGAATCAGAAAATATTAACAACCCCGTCCGAAAAACTGTCTGAAATCATTGATGATGAGGGACGGAAAAATTAAAACAATGCTGAAGTATCACTCCAAATCATCAAAGGTGATTAAAACATGAGAAAATGAGATGCTCGAGAGTCTACAAAATAATAAGCACACTACTTCTCTGATAAATGGATATGTGGATTATTCCAACTGTTCCAGAAAACAATTGGAAATCACAAAAGAAAGGTTACTAACTTTTCAGTTGCTCCATAAAACACACTATTGAATAGTATGCTAGAAAGCATTCAATGATACAAACAAGAATACGGTAACAAACAATAGCTATATAGTACCCAAGTTTGCAAAGTACTTCAACTACCTTATCCCATTTGATCCTCACAATAACCCTGTGAAGTAGGGACTACTGTATATTACTCCAATTTTATAGAGGAAAAAATTGATGCTCAAAAGGTTAAGTGAAACACCTATAATCAATGGCTATTGAGTGCCAGCAGGAAACAATTTATGTTTTCCTGATTCCAAATCAGGAATCCTAGTTGTCATGCTGGCTAACCTCTCCAAAAAATGCACATGGAGAAACAATCCTAGGAGCATCTCATGAAAAATTAGAAACATTAAAAATAAATAATTTCTAAAGATTTTGAGGTGTTGAACAAACTGCGTATATATACACACATACATATACATATGTGTGTATATATAAGTGTAGTATATGTATGTGTGTTTATACAACATACATATTTGAATATATATGTAATATAGAGAGAGTCTCAAAAGTCTTTGTGCAATTTAAACAATTAAAAAACTATGGCGCAGCTAGGTGGCGCAGTGGATAAGGCACCAGTCCTGGATTCAGAATCTCTGACACTTGACACTTACTAGCTTGTGACCCTGGAAAGTCAGTCACTTAACCCTCATTGCCCCTGCAACAAACAAACACAACTGGGAAAAAACTATGGCAACTCTGAACAGTAGTCTAAAAAACTAGAAACATCACCTGCCACAAAGGTTCACATAATCAAAGCTATGTTTTTTCTAGTAGCAATGTATGACTAGAGAGCTGGACTAAAAGGAAAGCCAGGCATCAAAGAAATGATGCTTTCAATTATGATCTGGAGAAGACTTTTGCAAGTCCTTCAGAACGACAAGGAGGTCACTCAATCATACTTAAAGAAATAGGCTCAGAATATTCACTGAAAGGTCAAATCCTGAAGCTGGAGCTTAATACTTTGCCCACAATAATGAAAAGACAAGGACTCATTGGAAAAGACCCTAATAGTGGAAAATATTGAAGGCAAAAGGAAAAGGGGCTAGCAGAGGATAAGATGGATAGATAGCATCATGGAAGCAATGACTATGAACTTGGACAGACGGGGAGAAAGTGGAGTATAAAAATTCTATGGGCTTATGAAGAGGTGGATATTTACTGAATGACTGAACAACAATAATGACAAAAGTATGAAAGGTAATAAAGATTTTAGAGGATCATGAGGTGAATACAAATTGAAACAAAATAAGTAAAGCAGAGTCAAAATAGAAAATATACAATGATTATGACCAAGAAGGAAATAAAGAAAAGACAAAAGTCAATGAATGGTATTCATACCATACTATCAATATTAAAAACACTTCTTTTCTAGTAACATCTGGTAACAAAACTGAAAAGTATTAGGTACTATCAGTCAAAATCATTTTTAAAATTGAGTTTCCTAAATTGTTTCTAGGAATTTTTACTTTATGGAAGTGGGGCTTCTTTGACTGTTGTTTGAGACGTATCTATTTTATCCAAAACAAAATGTATCAATAAAAAGGGGTTGGGGACTTTTTATGACAATGAACAGCTTAGAATCATTGAAAGTCCTGCTTAGTTTCCAAATGCTGTTCATTTGGACCTTCTATTCAATTCTAGATTCAATTCTTTATCCATTTGAAGATTCTGTTCAAGATACCCTGAGGATTAACATAATAAGTTTGCCCCTATTACTTCATGTCATAATCTAGGCAATATGCATTGTTGATCCACTGTGTTTTATCCTGTGCGAATGGCTAAGGCATCACTTTCAAATGACTGTGGGATTTCATTGAGAAAGCCTAGAAGGTCCAGGTATGGTGGCACATGCTTGTAGTCCCTGTCCTGGCAAGGCTTATGCTGAGGGTTTCTTGAGCTTGATTCTGAGCTGCAATAGAGTTATAGAGAAATAGCAGTTCACCCTACATTTGTCACCAATATAGTGAGGCCAGAGGTTGGGCAGGGGATGAACAAAACTGCCTAAGGAGGGACAAACCAGTCCAGATAAGAAATGGAGCATGTCAAAGTTTCCATCCTGATCTGCAGTGGGATCAGTGGCCACTGTTCCTTTAGCCTGAAGGGAGAGAGAAAGAGAAACAGAGACACAGAGACAGACACAGAGAGAGACACAGAGAAAGAGACAGGGAGACAGAGACAGAAAAACAAAGAGACATGCACACTACAGAGACAGAGAGCTAGAAATTTGGCTGTTTGGTAATATTTTTTCCAGTCACTGTAACCCGCAAAGAGACTCCACATTTACACTTCATCATAATCACCTCTACCCATTTTTAAATGGCTCTTTAATTCCAGATCTATATTTTTGGAAATAAGGCTAGTCTTCATACACTATGGAGCATGTTGGGCAAAGAAAAGACATAGTTTCTTACACTCAGTTGGCTTTTTAGTTCTAATGGAGTCTGGACAATAAGTACCCAATCCTGGGATCAAGTTTGGTGATCCTACTTCTGACAGTGTATGCCAATGTGGAATAAAGGATCCACTGTTCAGAGTATAAGCAGATATTCTGAAACAGTTTCCCATCTACTTACTATGTGCTAAGGATAAGCCTTTGTTT
This sequence comes from Dromiciops gliroides, assembly GCF_019393635.1. Classification (NCBI taxonomy): domain Eukaryota; kingdom Metazoa; phylum Chordata; class Mammalia; order Microbiotheria; family Microbiotheriidae; genus Dromiciops; species Dromiciops gliroides. The sequence goes on from NC_057863.1 coordinate 70,909,663, forward strand.
GGCTGCTGAGCTAGAATTGAGTGTGCATGGAAAAGAAGTTAATTGGCCAAAGCAATCTCCTTTCCTTGGCATCATCTGGTTGAGATATTGTTAGACTGCAGGTGGAGAGAAAAGCCTTGAGCCTTTACCTTCCTCTATAGGCTACATGAGCATATAACCCTGCTATTTCTTCTGTTGCTGTTGTGCTCTTATTTTCTGCTCTTAGGTAAAGATGTGTGGGGAAATGGAACAGACTAAGATTCAAAAGGTTGGGAATGCCATTATAGGTCCAGGTACTGGATTCATATAAAGTTTTCAACATAGCCCTAAGGCTCAATATGCTTAACATAATGTAGCTTCGTATCAACCCAGTAGCTGAGTTTCTATGTATTACATCACAGAAAGCAACTCTTCAAACGGCTATGCCTTGTGCAGAAATAAATTTTGTGGCATGAAGAAACAACTTTGTTTGAGTCCAGTCTGCCCAGCAATGAAGGTGGTGAGATGAGTGTACACGCCTCTGGTTTTTGTTTTTGGGGGGGGGATGTTTTTGTACTTCTATTCTTGCTATGTCTTCTCAGTACATAAAACTTTGTAAAAAGCAATTTGACAGTAATCAATTTTATGATATTGGGGAGCTAATCACTAGGTCAATCAAAGATATAGGGGAGAAAGTAATTAATTGGTGATTGATATCTAGGGGGACACAAACTGGAATGGGAGTTCAAGTTGACAACATTAAAAAGATACCCCCACTACTTTCAGCAATGCAATGATCCAAGACAACCCCAAAGGACGAATGATAAAACATACTATCCACCTCCAGAGAAAGAACTGATATTGATTGAACACAGACTGAAGCAGGCTATTTTGTGCTTTCTCTTTTTTTAACTGGAGTCTTTTTATGTAAAATGACTAATATGGTAATGTTTTACATAATTGCACATGTATAACCTATACTGATTGCTTGCAACCTTGGGGAGGGGATAGGGAAGGGAGAGAGGGAAAGAGAAAGGGATAGAATTTGGAACTCAAACTATAATAAATAAATAAATTTTAAAAAAGATAACCCCAATGTTTCAGGTACCCCCAGAACCCACACAGGAAAATATAGCCAGCGATGTTCTTGGTACTTGCCAGCACTATTTAGAGTGGGAGTTGGCAGTGTGTATGCATGCAAAGGAAAGATGTGTGTATGTTTAGATAGATAGATGGATGGATGGATGGATGGATGGATGGATGGATGGATGGATGGATGGATGGATGGAGAGAAATATGCAAATACATATATGCACAAATATACATATCTATAGACATACACTTACATGTATGTATGCACATAGGTGTATGTATGCACAGACATGTATATATATATAGAATCTGTGTATACATGCAGATGTGTGTACGTCTGTGTGTATCCAAAATATATAAACGAATATCTTGACTGGTTAGAGATAAGCCTACATTGTTAGAACACAGGTAAATCACTTCATGGAAAAATCCTACAGTTTACATAAAAATAACATTTTATGTAATCATAGGGAAGGGGATTGTTCCATGCCTACGGAACAGTCAGTCAGCTTAACAGAAACAGGTCATTGCCAATAAAACAGATAAATAGGTAGGGCAGCCTTAATGAAGAGTAGTAAGGAGGTGGAATTAAAAAGTGATGTAAATGAAATATAATTCCTGGGGGCCCCAATGACTCTGAACTTCAGAGAAATAGATAGAGAGAGAGAGCTTAAGGCAGGTTTGGTAAAAACAAAACAAAACATTATGATTAGCAAAGGTACTGGAAATTAGAGGTATTTGGAAAGATAGAAAGATCGTAAACAATTCAGCCTGAAGAAGAGAAGACTGGAACATTGTGAGATGATCAACTTTGATAGACTTAGCTCCTCTCAGCATACAATGATCCAAGACAATTCCAAAGGACACATGATGGAAAATGCTCTTCACATCCAGAAAACAAAACAAAACAAAACAAACAAAAAAACTGCAATCTGAATTCAGATTGAACCATACTATTTCTACTCTTCTTTTTCTTTTTTTGAGGTTTTTCCTATTTGTTCTGATTCTTCTTTCACAACATGACTAAAGCAGAAATATGTTTAATGTGATTGTACATATATACCCTATATCAGATTGCTTTCTGTATTGGGGGAGGAGGGAGGGAAGCGAAGGAGGGGAGAAAAAATTTGGAACTCAAAATCTTATAAAAACAAATGTTGAAAAATATCATGTAACTGGAAACCCCCCCCCAAAAAAATACTATTAAGTTTGAAAAAAAAGAAAGAGAAGGTGGGAAGAGAGGAAGGGACTAAATAAGTCTTTCAGTGTTTTTTTTTTGTCTGTTGTTTTGTTTGCTTGCTTGTTTTTAGGGATTTATAATAAGAGGAAGGTGACTGGCTATCACAGTGGTCTGAAGCTGGGATGTTTAGACAGACAGGCTAAGAGACATGAACATAAAGTCACCTTTCATGAGATTTGAGATTTGTTTCAAATAATCACAGAAGTGACCAGTCTGGAATGAATTTAGGTGGAATATTAATACTTAGAGCCAGAACAAAGGAAAAGATAGTACCCCCCAACCCTGCCCCAGTCTTCTACAGTTAAGAAAAGGTTTAGGGTACAGCTAGGTGGCACAGTGGTTAAGAACCAGCCCTGGATTCAGAAGGACCTGAGTTCAAATCCAGCCTCAGACACGTACATTTACTAGCTGTGTGACCCTGAGCAAGTCACTTAACCCCCATTGCCCCTGCAAAAAAAAAAAAAAAGAAAAAGAAAAAAAGAAAAGAAAAGAAAAAGAAAAAAAAAGTTCACTTCAAAGAGTGGTCATTGCTCAACGTACATATGCTTTCTTGGGCTAACTAGTCCCTGTCAGACAGATAGTAAACAGGTCTAGATCTAGAAAAAAAATTTAGTGATACAAATTTATATTTATTCTGCCACCCCCTTCTTGTACTCAACCATCTCGCTGCATTTTGGCTGCCTATACACATCATATGAAGGTATTTGTCAGCATGAGGAAAGAGGAGACAGAAAACAGGAAGTAAGGTAAAAGTATTTGATAAGACTCTCATGGACTTCCTCTCAGTAGAAAGATGTTGAACCCCAGATGTAGAACATAGTATATGCTGTCATGACATGATCACAGGGTTGATTGGCTTCACTTAACTGTTTTTCCTTATTATAAGGGAGGGTTTAATGGTTAGGGATATTTGAAAGGTGACTGTGCATAAAACAAAAGCCATCAGTAGAAACTTTAACATATACAATTTATATTAATATTTAATGTAGAATTTATAATTATATAATACAACCTATTAATGCAATATAAAATAATTAATAAATTTATGTGTGAATGTATTTACATGTGTGTATATATGTGTGTGTATATATGTATATATATATGTAATATATCTCTATTATTATATACATGTGTATAAAGGAAAAAAAAGCCCTGGGATTTTTTTCCCATCCTCTTAGGGCCCCAGAGAGAGGATGCAAGTTGTTCGCTGACTCATCTGCTTTTACAGTGGAGGGTGTTTACTTATAGTTTCCTGAAGCTGCTCCTTCCACCCCTCCCCATTTTTCCCTTTTCTTTTCTATTCCAGGCCTCTCCCAGGTCCCAAGGTTGGAGCCCAAGCTGTGTGCCCCTCACTGCTGAGGCCTCTGATTTGGGTCTACAATAGCTTAATTGCCATTTAAGAGAATTGGTGCAAGTGACCTTTAACAGCTGGAGCGTCCCTGGGCCCTTCATTTGTCACACTAACATCCGGAAAGAAAATAAGAGAGACTCCTTGTTAATGGGGAAATTCTTCTCACAGCAATTAGCCTGGGATGGAGGAACCCGCCGGGGGATTTCTGCCACACTCACACAGGACACAAGTGATTCTTGTGTTTTTTTCTTTCTCTTAGGTCAGGGGAGGGGAGGAGAAGGGAGGAAGAAGGGATTGAGTCAATGGACAAATGTGATTTAAAGATCATTCAACTTAAGACCCCTACCCAAAGTGTATACACTTATATATGGAAAGGGCCTTAGGGTTCACAGTCCCATAAAACTGCCTTGACTTGCAAAAAATCAAAGTATCTTCCAGACATTTCCTGCCACCCCATCCCTGCTTCAGAATGTCAGGCAGGGAGCAGGATTATTTCCTGGAGCTGCTGTATAGATGAGGAAAAGAATGGTGTAAACAGAATAAACTGGACAAGGCTACAGATCAGGGTAAGGTGCATGGGATCATCTTTGGGGCAGGCAAATGAGAATTTGAAGACACCAGTTTATCAAAGTTCACACTATCATTCAGCAATCCTTCCCTTTCCTTTCATCAAACATGGTCAATCTTCCTATCACAGAGCCCTTGTTTTTTTTTCTTTGTCTTTTTCCTTTTCTCCTCTGTCCCTTTCATCCTCTCCCTCTCCTTTTTTCTCATCTCTCCCTCCTCTATTTTCTTGTTTCTTCTTCTTTCCTTTCTTTCTTGTTCTCTCCCTTTATTTCCCTCTTCACCTTCCTTTCTTCTTTCTCCTTCATACCCTTTTCCCTTATCTCTGTCTCTTTCTCTGTTTCTCCCTGTCTCTCTCCTTGTCTGTCTTCTCCCTCCCTCTCTGGTTCTTTCCTTTTCTTTCTCTGTCTTATTCCGTCGCTCTGTCTTCTCTCTCTTCTCTTCTCTTCTCTCTTCTCTTTCTCTCTCTTCTCTTCCTCTTCTCTTCTCTTCCTCTTCTCTTCTCTTCTCTTCCTTTCCTTTCCCTCTCATCTCTTTTTCTCTCTCTCCCTTCTGCTCTCTCTGTCTCTTTCTCTATATCTCTACCTCTTTGTCTTTCTGTCTCTGTCATCTTTCTGTGTGTCTCTCTCTTTCCTTGTTCTTTCCCTCTCTTTGTAAACTTCCCAGCACCACACAACATATACATCTTGTTCCCCACCATCGAGAAACTTGATGGAGTACCAAGTAATTTCATTTTTAAACTCAAATCAGCCTGAGTATGTATGTCCAGGTGAAGAATTCCCTACCCAAGGGAAGGGAAAAGGCAAGATCAAAAGGACACAACCCTCCCTGGGAGAAAGTCAATTCTACCTTTAAATTAATTTAGACAACTGAGTCACAGGAAGAGTCCTCCATGAGAATCATGCTGTTCCCTAAAGCTAATGACTGACAAAGCAGTGAGGTCAAGTGAGGAAGTAAGTCCATTGGTTTGACACGAGGGCACCTGAGTCTCATCCTATCCATTTTCCTCATTCTCCCCCCCCTCGCCATTGTTTATTTTGCAGATACATACATACATACATACATACATACATACATACACATACATACACACATACATACACACATACATATGGTAATACATACATACCATACACACCATACACAACCCGTGTGTGTGTGTATGTGTAGAAATTGGGATTTTTTTTCAAGATTTTTTCATTGATTTGGGAGTAAGGAAGGCCCTTTATTCTAGCTCCAGTTCTGCTACAGGCAAGCTATTATCCACAAGTCAATTCTCATCTTTGGGCCTTCAGTTTTCAATATCTATAGAAAGGGGAGATTAGCCTAGTCAAGTGTTCTTAACCTGGAGTCCACAAAATTGAAAGGGAAGAAAGTACATCTTCATTTTCACTAAATTTTAGCTTTTTTTCCTTAAATAGTCAAAGTCAAAATTCTTTTAAATATTGTTCTAAGAAGGTATCCCCATGGATTTAACCAGACTGGAAAAAGAGTCCATGACTCACAAAAAAAATCAAGAACTCCTGGTAATATCTAGGGTCTCTCTCAGCTCTGATTTTCTTGAGTTGTAGGAGTGCCATTGGATAGCAAGCATCCTTTTAGAACAGTTCTTAATTTCTTCCAAGTCCTGGGCTGATAGGTCTGAACTCATTTGCATAGTTAGAGTTCTCTCTATTGTGATCTCTCCTTTTAACCATCTGTCTATCTGTATGACTATCTGATTGTTCTTTCGTTCTGTCTAATTCTCTTCTCCTGTATAAACCCAGGGAGCGGCACTCAAAGGCAGGAAGTTTCCATGCAGCCAGGATTATTCAGAGATAGAGTCAGTTTCCCATTGCTTTCTACTGCCATGGACTGGCGGACAGGTTCCATCTGAAGCCACAGGGTGCTCCACAAACCTCCCTGGGCCCAAAACTACTCACTAATTAAAACATTTTGCAGGATGAATTGAGTCCTGGAGAATGTTGCCAGATTGGGGTAGCTCCCAAAGCCCATTGCCCAGAAAGAGCTTTACTTTGGACATTTATGCTGCCAGTTCTCCCCCATGCTACCCTTGTACCCTTCTTTCAACAAAGAGGAAAGGATATTGCCAGGCAAGCACTGTCCCCTCCCTACACCACCTGCTGCTACTTAGCTCTCCTTTCCAGGGGAGCAAAGGTCATAGCTCACCCAGAGCTTATTCTATTTTTCGCTCTTTTTTTTTTCAGGTCCAGAATGATGGATGGACTCTGGAAAACCTATCAAGCTAAGTCCGGTTGTCTAATCATTTCCATCAATGCCAGCCAGGTGCCTTGAGTCAAGCTCCTAGGAGCCATTTGGCTTCTGGACCATCTCTGTGGGGCACCATGTTTACTTGGGCCATTTCCCTTAGCCAAAGAGGAAAGGGGTTAGAGGTGGAGTTGAGCCTTGTTGATTATTTTGAGATGCCTTTGAATCATGGTCTCATGAGCACCTCCAGGATAGAAGAATCGACAAGACCATAGACTCTCTTGAAAATACCCAATATTTTTTTCTGGTCATCACCTAGGACCCTTCCTTTCTAGCTCTATACAGGTCCAGCCTGCCAGGGGGGGCATTGTCTAGCTACCAAAAAATTATGGAAAAGCTGACAAGGGTCTAGAGGAGAGGAACAGAAATGACTGAAGTGTTGGAGAATGCAGTAAGGTTGGCCGGAATTGAGTCTGCATAATAATTTGGGGGAGGTATGTGGTCAGGGAAGGCTTCCAGGTTCCTATTCTCTTTCCGGACTCCAGGGATTGTCTCACAGCTCTGAAGGTTTGAATCCTTAGTTGTTAACTTATAAAGGGGATGATTGATTCGTAGAAATAACTGTCTCTCACTATCCAAAGGAGACTATTTTCCAGCATTATTTCCTTTCCCAGAATTACCTGTTGCTTTCCTCTCTAACTTTTGAAGTCCTACCCATTTTTTTTTAAGTGAGGCAATTGGGTTAAGTGACTGCCCAGGGTCACACAGCTAGTAAGTGTTTAGTGTCTGAGGCTGGATTGAACTCAGGTACTCCTGACTCCAGGGCCAGTGCTCTATCCACTGCGCCACCTAGCTGCTGCCCCCCTACCATTTTTGAAGACCAAATTCAGATCCTGTGAACACTTCTCAGATGACACAACCCAACAGGGATCTTCATCTCCTTTGAACTTCTAGTGCTCAATGTCCCTACTGCTCATTTGAGAATTAACCAAGGATTGTCTTGTGATGTCTACTGTGTTAAAGTATTCAACTCCCATATTGTATCTTCTCGAGAGGCAGCATAGTGTGGAGGCTGGAGAAACAGTCTTTGAGTCAGAGACTTAGATGGAGGTCTTGCCTCTACCAACATGGTCAGCCTTCCAGGCCATTCTTTTTCTTTGTTTTTGTTTTGTTTTTTTGCAGGGCAATGAGGGTTAAGTGACTTGCCCAGGTCACACAGCTAGTAAGTGTCAAGTGTCTGAAGCTGGCTTTGAACTCAGGTCCTCCTGAATCCAGGGCTGGTGCTTTATCCACTATGCCCACCTAGCTGCCCCCTTCCAGGCCATTCTTTAAGCTGCAGTTTATTTTTTCTTTTTAAGATTTTTTTATTCATTTTGAACTTAAATACAAAAAGACAAATTTCCTTGTACACAGCACAACACAGAAAAAGGATTCAATATGAAACCATGAACCTCCGTTTCACACTGGTTCCTTTTTTGTTAAAAACTATAATAAATATTACACATCATTTCAAAACTGCTCTGTTTTTCTGTGATTCCTTCTGAGTTTTCTTTTGTTCTCTGCTATGCACTTTTGTTTCTCCCCACACTAAGGAAGGCCACCGTTAGACACAGATTTCTGTGTGCATATGTTTGTGTATGTATATATTATATGTTTATATACAATACATATGTGTATATATGAATATGTGTATTATGTATGTATATTGTATGTCTGTATATACACATACATACACACATACTATACTATACATACTTCTATTTATCAGTTCTTTCTCTGGAGGTGGATAGCATTTTCCTTTATAGGTCCTTTGTAGTTGGTTTGAGTATATATTTTTTTTACATATAAGGTATTTTATTTTTTCCGTTACATGTAAAGATAGTTCTCAACTTTTGTTTATACAAACTTTACAATTTCAGATTTTTCTCCCTCCCTCCCCCCTCCCCTAGACAGCAGGCAATCTGATACAGGTTATATCTCTATATCTATATAGATATAGATATAGATATACCCAAATATATACATATACACATAATAACATTAATCCTATTTCTGCATTAGTCCTGTTATAATAGAAAAAATCAGAGCAATGATGAAAAACCTCAAATAGAAAAAAACACAACAGCACCAAAAACAAAAGAAATAATATGGTTCATTCAGCATCTATACTCCACGGTTCTTTTTTTTTTTCCTTGGATTTGGAGATCCTTTTCTATCATGAGTTCCCTGGAACTCTTCTGTGCCATTGCATTGGTGAGAAGAATATAGTCCATCACAGTAGATCAACACTCAATGTTGATGATACTGTGTACAATGTTCTTCTGGTTCTGCTCATCTCACTCATCATCAGCTCACGCAAGACCCTCCAGGTTTCTCTGAACTCTTCCTGCTCATCATTTCTTACAGCACAATAGCATTCCATTGTATTCATATACCACAGCTTGTCCAGTCATTCCCCAATTGATGGGCACCCCTCAACTTCCAATTCCTTGCTACCACGTAAAGAGCAGCTATAAATATTTTTGTACATGTGGGGTCCCTTCCCCTTTCCATGATTTCTTTGGGAAAAAGACCTAAAAGTGGTATTGCTGGGTCAAGGGGATGCACAGCTTTATCGCCCTTTGGGCATAATTCCAAATTGCTCTCCAGAATGGTTGGATCAGTGGTTTGAGTATTTACAATACTCAAAATAACGTAGTCATTCATAGTTGTTTTTTTGAATAATATTGCTGTTCTGGTATATAACAATCTCTTGGTTCTGCTCATTTCACTCTTCATTATTTCATGCAAGGTCTTTCCATGTTTTTCTAAAATCACCTTGCTCATCATTTCTTAAAATTCAGAATATTCCATCACAATTACATATCACAACTTGTTTAGACCATTCCCAAATTAAGGGGCATCCCCTCATTTTCAAATGATTTGCCACCACAAAGAGTGCTGGCTATAAATATTTTAGAATATATAAGTACTTTCCTTTTTCCCTGATCCCTTTGGGAAACAGATCTAATAGTGATATTGCAGGTCAAAGGATATAAACAGTTTTTATAACTCTTTGGAATATTTGGAAATTGTTTTCAAAATGATTAGATCGGCTCACAGTTCCACAAACAAGGCTGTGGGTTATAAAGCAGTTGCCAATATGCATCATAGAGTGAATTTCCATACCAGGAGTTCTTCACACTGATGAAATCATAGGTCTAGCCACTCTCACAAAAGAAGCTCCGGAAATAATTTGAGAAAGAATTCTAGGACATTTGAAAAACCCTCCTTTGAGGATTTTGTAGGACAATATTTACTTATGAAGAAAAGTCATAAATTGGGTTATCAAAAGTGCCAGTGGAGGGAGTAACCCCCATCAACAAGATCAAGATTTAGACTATAACTATTTGTATAGCTATGTTTATGTCTATCTCATATACACATAGATAAAATAAAAGTTTATCAGGAATATATATATACATAACATAAGATAACAATATAGTTGGTGCATATAGACATGTATATATGTGTGTGTATACATATATATATATATATATATATACAATTTACTGTATTCACATCTTATTTTCCATGTATTTCTCTGTTGTCTTCTCTACCTAGCCTATAACTCCTTTGAGGGCAGGGACTGTGGCTTAGATCTCTTTGTGTTATTAGCTGTGCCTTAAACATAATAGATGCCCAAGAAATGTTTTTCAAACTGATGGATTGTTGATATCAGAAAACCAATTAAGTGATTTACAATGAGAATTATATCTGCCAAACAGATGGATATTCTGTCAGCCAATTATCACATTCTTTTCTTAGTAGGGAAGTCTATTTGGAAATGAAATTGAGATCTTGTCCAGGTTTGGGGCAATGTTGGGAACAGAAGGGGATGGAGTTAACTTGCTATCACCACCTTAAACCATGTTGTCTTAGGCAAAAGATGTTGTGAAGACAACAACCAATTTCAACACCACCTACCACTCCCCTTCCTCATTGGTTGTGTTTTTGTTTTTTAATTCTGCACTAACTTCCCCTAGCTGCATCCGACTCCAGTGCTCCCTCTTGTCATCCCTGTTGGACTTGATAATCTTAGTGAGCTCTTATTTGACATGAAACAAGCTTCTCTCACTCCTCCCTTCCCATCTCTCTCTCTCTCTCTCTCTCTCTCTCTCTCTCTCTCCTCTCCTCTTCTCTCTCTCTCTCTCTCTCTCCCTTTTCCCCCCCCCATTCCTCTCAGCAGCAACCACATCAGTGCTTGGATTGATGCCTCTTTATCCACAAGAGGGTTCTTCCATCTGGTCCTGGTGAATATCCATAACAAGAAGGAAGTATTGGCTCCATTCCCCATTACAAGACAGAAAGCTGATGGCTGCATGGTGAGCATATGGACACAGCACTATCAATGGGCCAATAAAGCTCAGCCTGCTCAAGCCAACCAAAAGTTCCTACCTTGGTTCCTTTATTCCCAGCCAGTGCTGCAGACCCACTGCCCAGATTTCTTAATAAGTTCCCTTTTGCCTTTCATGGAAGCTGCCATGTTGATGATGATGATGTATTTAGCTCATTAAATTTTATAAAGTATTTTACATATGTTATTACATATCTGATCCTCATCACCTTGAAATGATTGAGGTATATCAAAAAATTATCTCAATTTGACAGATGAAAAACTTAAGACAGAGGTTAAGTGACTTACCCAGAGGCACACAGCTAGTAAGTGTCTGAAGTAAGATTTGATCTTAAGTCATCTTGACTCCAAGTCCAACACTCTAATCACCATGCCACCTAGCTGCATCACACAATACAAAGAGAATTAGCATTGTTTAAATAGAAAGTAAGGTCTTGGCCCTGTGGTGGTGGCTGCGGCAGCAACAGCAGTGGCAGTGGCCACCTCAGCCTCCCCTGGTTGGCTGGACATGTGTACCCGCCTCTGCTCCTTGGTTGGCTGCAGATTCTTCTTTCTTCCTGGGATGCTTCCATAACCAAAGATGGTGGCCAATAAGCCCAAGGGCCAGAATTCTTTGGCTTTGCACAAAGTCATCTTGGTGGGCAGTGGTGGCATGGGGAAATCTGCTTTGACCCTACAATTCATGCACAACAAGTTTGTGGAAGACTAAGAGCCAGCCAAAGCCGACAGCTACCAGAAGAAGGTAATCCTGGATGGAGAAGAGGTACAAATCGACATCCTCAACACTACCGGGCAGGAGGACTATGTGGCCATCAGGGACAAATACTTCTGAAGTGGGGAGGGCTTTTCGTGATCTTCTCCATAATGGTGATGGAATCTTTTGCAGCAACTGCTGACTTCAGGGAGCAGATTTTCAGAGTCAAGGAGGATGAGAATGTTCCCTTTCTTCTAGTGGTAATAAATCAGATTTAGAAGATAAAAGACAAATTTCTGCACAAGATGCAAAAAAACAGAGCCAATCAGTGGAATGTCAACTACGGAGAGACACATGCTGACGTTGATAAGGTATTTTTTTGACTTAGTGAGGAAATTCGAGCCTGAAAGATGGAAGACAGCAAAGAGAAGAATGTAAAGAAGAAGAGGAAAAGCTTGCCAAGCGGATCAGAGAGAGATTGCTGTATTTTATAATCCAGGCCAAACTCCTTCTTTATCTTGACCACACCAATAAATGTAATTTATAAGCTAAATAATAGAAAGTAAATTGTTTGACTATGGGAAACCCAAGTTTCAAATAACTTTTGAAATCATGACACTGTGTGGCCTTGAGTAAGTAACTTAATCTGTCTACATCTCAATTTCTTTATCTATAAATCTAACCCCCTATTATCATAGATCCCATTTTGCCTCAAAGGAAACTTTGGTGTGTTTGGGTGGGTCCAGAAGCCACTTTGGAAACTTCTCACTTATTTATCTTCATTCCTCCACCCTGGGTTAGAATCTCAGGATCACTGAATTTCTCTAACTGAGGGGCTATAAAATCCCCTTGCAAGCACTTAGGCTCACAAAGCTTCAAAAACATAACACCATTTATTTACTTGGATCAATTTCATAGATAATTCTCACCACTGCATTAAACCCACTCTTCTTCCAGAAGGACCTGCACTATCTTGTGTGAAATTACAGTGATACCCTTTTGAAGCCCTATTATGGGTAAATACCAAGATTTTCATCACATATTTGCACTTTTTGAGAGAAATTCTTTTCCCATCCAGGCTCCACCACTTCACTTCCACTGGCTTCTACTCTACATCACTGTTTCTTGATGTTCCTGCCTTCCTCAAGCATGTGATTCTCATTGTTTCACTTCCAAGTACCAGCTCTCAAACTACTGAACCATGGAGAATTACATGGGAGTTAGGTTTCCTACTTTCTGTGTCATCAGGTGCACCTGATCTATTTTAATCTTCTGTTATTTTAACATAATCCCACAGTCTGACATTCATAAAAAGGACTATGGAATCACTTTTTATTGGCCTTCTCCAAAGGTTCTCTTGTTTTCTACCCTGGGCTAGCTTATGGTGTCTTCATAGCTTTTTACCTTCTCTCTCTGCCTGGATGATGCACTTTGCATTCATGTTAACACCTCTCAATATATCTTTTGGAGTTCAGAGGGGACAATTCTGCTCTTTATATTTGTATTATCATACCCTATCTTTCTTTGGGGAAGCTTGGAGTAATGATGCTAAATATCATTAGGTCCTTCTTGAAGAATCAAGAAGGATTGGGAAGGCATAGTAGGTGGGGCCTAATGGCTGTTCCTAGAACAGATATTTATGACTCAAAGGGAAAAGAGAAATTTTCACAGGGTTGTTGGGAAGAAAATACCATTTATACCTTAAAGCCCAATGTAAATTTAAGTTATATATCAGTCTAATAGTATTAACCTCCTCCCAAAATTATTTCTCTACATTCTAGAGAAGAATTTTAGACCAGGATGTCATGAGTCTTCCCATATCTAAAGAATTTTAAAATGGGGATGGTGATCTGTGATACAGAGAAAAGAACCTATAGAGACTCCATAAATCTCTGCATAGGTCCCCAGGATCTAGCTGTTGTGGCTGGGCTCTCTTTGCCCTAAGAGAGTCCAGGTCTCCACAAAATTATTGGCTTTATTTCTAAGCCTCTTATTTCATTTGTAATACTCTGTCTTATTGGATTTCAGAGAAACCTGGAAGGATGTACATGAACTGATGCTGAGTGAGATGAGCAGAACCAGGAAAACATTGTACACAGTATCAACAACATTGTGTGTTGATCAACTGTGATAGACTTGATTCTTCTCAGCAATACAATGGTCCAAGATTGTTCCAAAGGACTCATGATGGAAAATGCTCTCCAAATCCAGAAAAAAAAAATGTGGAATCTAGATGGAGATTGAGCCATATATAATTTCTACTTTTTTGTTTTTCTTTTTTGAGGTTTTTTCCCTTTTGCTCTGATTCATCTGCACAGCATGACTAATGCAGAAATATGTTTAGTGTTATTGTACATATATAACCTATATCAGATTGCTTGCTGTCTTGGGAAGGGAGGAGGGAGGAGAGGGAGAAAAATTTGAAATAGAAATCTTAGGAAAACAAATGTTGAGAACTATCTCTACATGTAACTAGAAAATAATAAAATACTTTTAAGATAAAAAGAAAGATGTTCTTATTTCTGTGCCTCTCCTTGCCTCCAAGGGCCTTTATGTTGCTCCCTACTGCCCAGGTAAGTAAAACTTACCTGGCTTATATCCCAACACTTTAGGGCCCTGCTCCTACTAGGAAACTGATATTTGATTCAAGAAAGGGTATTACTGGATGCTAAGCCTTAATGTGTGATCCAACCTCAGGTAACATGAGCATTTTTAAAGGGACTTTCAGTGCCTTAACTCAAAGTAATAATAGATTTGGGAATTTCCATTACCAGTATAGGACCAATGGATGGAAGTTAAAGGAAGGCAGATCTTGGCTCTCTATAAGGAAGAATTTTCTAACTATTAAAAATGTCTAATAGTGGAAGGGACTACCTTCCAAGAAAGTGAGCTCCTTATGAGGGGGAGGTCTACAAATAGAGACTGGATAACCACCTCTCAGGGATGTTAATAAAGGGGTCTCTACTTCTGGTAGAATTATGGCCTGTATCAGATTGTTTGCTGCCTCGGGGAGGGGGGAGGGGAGGGAGGGAAGGAGGGATGGAGATTGGAACAGAAAAATATAAATAAAAATGTTTAATCTGGAAAGGTGGTAGAGGGTCTTCTGGGAAGGGTAAAGAAGGTATATATGTATTTATATACACACACAAGTAGATATGTTGTACATTTATGAGTTATTTAGGTCTTATTTATATAGTAATTATAATTAAATTTGTTATATAAATTATGTAAATGATATGTATATATTACTTATAAAACAGTTATTTGAGGATTTAAAATACTAAGTTATATGTATTAGAATATATCTCAGTATATCTAAATATAATAATGTAGAAGATTTACATTATATATGTCATATATGTGTGTAAGTGTATATTATGTCTCTGTTGGAGATATATATATATAGAGAGAATATAGTTATATATCACAAATAAAATAAAAAATTAAGAAGAAAAAAAGAAGTTGGATTAAACCAAGTTTGATATCTCTTAGGCCAGGAACCACGGATCCCTAAGGAGTCCTTGGATTGATTAGGGAGGGAATAGTGAACTTGGATGGGAAAAGATAATTGTATTTTTATTTTGAAACAACTGGTTTCTCTGAGATATCACTTCAAACCTATCAGAGTGGCAAATAGAACAAAAAAGGAAAATATTGGATGTTGGAAGGGAAGTGGGAAAACTGGGATGCTAACCTCAGTTGCTTGATAGCAAGCAACCATAATATAATGAATAGGCTGGTATCCTATTTAAGCTTTTTTTTTTTAGTGAGGCAATTGGGGTTAAGTGACTTGCCCAGGGTCACACAGCTAGTAAGTGTTAAGTGTCTGAGGCCGGATTTGAACTCAAGTACTCCTGACTCCAGGGCCGGTGCTCTATCCACTGTGCCATCTAGCTGCCCCCTATTTAAGCTTTTTGACCAGTATCAATTAATCAACATTTATTATGCACCTGCTATGTGCCAGGTATAAGCTTTGCTGACTAATCACTTTCTCTTACCCCTTCCTTTCCCTGCAGCCTTCACATTCTAATCCCAAGAAGGGATTTTTATTTTGTATTTTTAGGGCCAGTGGTCAACTTTTCAAGATATTCCTTCCCTTCTGGAACCATTGACTTCTGGAACTAGGGAGAACCTTAGAGATTATCTATTTCCAGCCATTTCATTTTACAGGTCACAATGAGGTTTGTTTACACAACTGGGAGCCAAGCCAGTGTTAGAACCCATTCTAGGTCTCCTAACTCTCATTCCAGTGTTCTTTCTACTATACCATGCTCTGTCTATGTCTTCATGATTAGTCTCAATCCCCCTTCCACTGAAACCAGACATATCCCTTTGAGGAGGGTACAGGGAGAGAAGGATATTGAAACATACAATATTTCTTCCTTAGTTTCCAAGAGGCAGGCAGCCTCCGAGGTGGTTGGGCTTGGAGATAAGACTCTACAACAAAGGCAGATACTTAAACAATCATGGATCTGGAAGAACTCTTAGAGTTCATCTAATACAACCCCTTCATCTTACAGATGACAAAAATAATGATTTATCATCCAAGCTCATACTAACTCAGACTCATGTCTTCTAAAGTAAAATCTAATGTTCTTCTGAGGACACTGCAACCCAATAATTGTAGAGAAAGACTTGTTGAACCTGAATCCCTTCTCTAAAATGACTTCTCTTTGGGGCCTTTATGCCCTCATCTGACAGGAGCAGCATGGTACTAGAGAGAGTGTGGTCTAATGGGAAAAACAAAAACAAAAACAATGGATTAGGAGGCAGGAGACCTGAACTGTAGTCACAACTCAGCTATTGTGTCACTTCAAGTAAGTCATTTCCCATCTCCAGGCCTCAGTTTTTTCACCTGTTAAATGAGAAGTTTGAGTTAGATGATAGCTAAGGTCCTTCTTGGCTCTAGCCTCAGAGAATGGAGGGTGGAGTGGAAATGTTGTCAATGCAGAATGCTCTCCATGCTTTCCACCCTCTCTACCAGCTTAATCCTACTCAGACATCCCAACAAACCTGTTTCCTGGCAGCCTTTAGCCTCCTTTTCATTTAGCTGATGGAAAGGGACATTTTGTGCCCTTCTAGAGGAAGGGCCTTGCCTGAGTGACCCGGTGACTGACTTTTCTCAGCTTGGCCCTTAAAGGCATAATTCAGGAGCTGAGGTTCCCTTGTGAAGGAAACAGCTGTTATCTGTTCATGGCAGGTTTCCTAGTGGGGTCAGGGTGGGGACTGCTCAGGGGAACTGGCAAGAGGAGGATGCTGGAAACCTGGAGTATAATATCCAAAACACTTGAAATCCCTGTAGAAAGTTACCCAGTTTGCATGTCCCCATATATTTGTTTTTCTAGGACAGGGATTTTGGCCACAGAAACCTTCTTCCTTAGTAGGAGCAGCCTGATAATTCTGAATAACAGAATTAAGAGCAAAGGCAGACAAGATCGCATATGGTAGCATGGAGGCAAAGCTGAGATTCTAAGTCAGGTCCTCTGATTTCAAAGTCAGTATTCATTCTATTGAAATATGGATAAGACCTGATTAGCTATTGTGATTTATGGGCACAAAAGTAAGGAATTGCAAAATTGTGATACAAGATGCTAATAAAATCCCCCCCACACACACCTCCCCCTCTTAGCTAACTCCTTCCCTTCTATGAACCTATCTCACAAAGGAAATGTGGCAATCATAGGAAATGATGAACACAACATAAGATACTTTCTAGCAAGTAATTGCTATAAAATTATCAGCTAGAACTATTACACAGTCATAATAGTATTAATCTCTTCATATACATAAACAAAAACGTCCCCCCTCTGTTAGGAGTTAGTTTGGTTCTGAACAAACCCTAATAGGTCTATCTTATGATTAAGCAGTCCAACAGATTTGGTTTGGGTCTGGGCTTATCAGGATCAACTTAGACCCATCTCAAAGTAGATGTACTTTCCCAGGGACTAATTGGGATGGGCCCACTGCCTAGTCATCTGTGTTCTATTCAACAGAATTTAAATAGAGATCCTTGAAGATTTCCTGCTCCACCTTCCCAATCACAGCTGTGGTCTCTTGGGCCTGAACCCAAGTTCTGTAGTTGACAAGGTGCTGCAGAAGCCAGAAGTTTAATGAAAATATCAGCCTCCATTTTTGTATTTGTTGAACAGGATTAGTAACATAGGCCACCCACTAGCTGCAGCACGGTAAGGCTGGGATTCAATGCAACAAACCCACCAAATATTTATTAAGTACCTGCGGTTATGGAGATACAAAGACAAAAACAGAAAATGGCCTTCCTGTGAGGATCTTACATTCTGTGGATGGTTACGTGGGGCAGTGTTTATAAGTCTCTTATTAAGAAGAATGACGAAGGGGGCAGCTAGGTGACACAGTAGATAGAGCACCAGCTCTGGATTCAGGAGGACCTGAGTTCAAATCTGGCCTCCGATACTTGACACTTACTAGCTGTGTGACCCTGGGCAAGTCACTTAACCCTCATTGCCCTGCGAAGAAGAAGAAGAAGAAGAAGAAGAAGAAGAAGAAGAAGAAGAAGAAGAAGAAGAAGAAGAAGAAGAAGAAGAAGAATGAGAAAGAGGAGGTGGGAGAGCTGAGGAGAAAAGAGAAATGAGGAGATGAGAGAAAAGAAAGAGTGGGGAGGTAAAGAGATGAGGAGAAAAAAAGTTTGACAACATGAACGATGACAGGGACATCAATCCCAGGGTTCCAAGGGGGGACTGGAGCCAGCTCATACTGGCTTGCAAGACAATGATTGTTAACCTTTCAGTGGGAACCTTTTTCACCTCTGAAATTGGCAAATGCTATAAATTATGTCTTTATGTATTGTTTTCTTGACTGCATAGACTTAAGAAAGCAATAAAAAATTATTCAGATTAAACATTAAAGTGTGTTGTCGGTTTTTAGGGGGGCAATCCATTTGTTCAACATTTGTCAGAATGCTCCTGGTTCTAACTGATTTTTATATTCACAAGACTATCTCAGGAGTTATGAGGTTGCCACAATACCTAGGTCAGAGACCAAGCTAAATGAGGATCTATCCTTGTGAGATTGGTAAAGGAAACTTCGGCAACACTGGAGTGTTCTCTCAGTGCCAGATGGAGTAGCTAGTGCCCCTGGAGAAGAATAACCTACAGCATGAGAAGGGGTTTTTGCCATAAGAACTTTCCAACTGTGCCCAGCAGCAGCAATTTCAAGGCTGGGTGAGGAGAAGGGTAGGAGACCTATTGGAGAAGACTGGCCAGGGGCAGCTAGGTGGCGCAGTGGATAGAGCACCGGCCCTGGAGTCAGGAGTACCTGAGTTCAAATCCTGCCTCAGACACTTAACACTAACTAGCCGTGTGACCCTGGGCAGGTCACTTGGCCCCAATTGCCTCACTAAAAAAAAAAAAGAAGAAGAAGTAAGACTGGCCAATCCTTCTTCCCCTACCACACACCAGCCCACTGCCCCCCTGTTCCTATAGGCCTGGGCTTGGCACAAATAAATTTTCAAATGAGATAAAGGATAAGGAAGCAATTTACAAACTGTAAAGTGCACTATGTGATATATTGTGATTGTTTCTCTATCATCTTCCACCTAAAATGTGCACAATCACAGGAGAGATTTATCCCTGAGTTTTCAAAGACCACCGTTGAGATTTTAGAAAATCTCCCCTGGAATATCATTGCTGATCTTTGTCAGGATGCCATGAGCATGCGGGGAGCTCACCTCTGTGGGCTTACTTGTAGATATGAACAGCTGATGACTTATTTTTGTCAAAATAGTACAATGAGAACAGATATATTCCCCTCTTAGGGCAGTGTTTCTTTTCTTTCTTTGAGTCATAGAAACCTATGATGGCAGAAGCTACACAGTCTTCCCTCCTCTATTTCCTTTCAGTGATATTTCAAGAAACAGTCTATGGTAATTTTTGTAACTGGCCCAACTACCTAAGGAAAAGACAGACGATATAAAGGTTAATAGAAGGAGAGTAGCAATGTTACCTCTGAACCTCACAATTCATAGAAACATATCATTGAAAAGGATCTTGGAAGCCGGCTGTTCTAACCCATACCTGAATGTGAACCTTGTCTTCAATATTGTCAACAAGTGTTTATCTGACCTTTGCTTCAAAAATTCTAGTAAGAAAAAATCTTCCCATCTCTCAAAGATTCCCATCCCATTTTTGGGAGGCTTTAGGTTTTTTTCCCTTTCCATTGAACCTCAGTTTACTTCTTTGCAACTTTTACCTATTGGTACTAGTTTGGCCCTCTGGGACCAAACATAACTAGTTTAATTTTTCAAATGCAAAACAGCCCTTAAAATACTTGAAGACAGTTATCTTATGTTCTCTAAGTGTTCTCTTTCCTAAATTAAACTTTCCAAGTTCCTTCCACAAATCCTCATATGGTATGCTCTCCTGGTTGTCCTCTTTTAGAAGCTTTTATATTTATAAAGATTTGGAAGTCTCTACTAGAGATCACCTTCTAAGATTACATCAAGTCATTACTGACTACCTTTGGCAAATAGTTATTTGTCCAACAAAAGAACACAGACTCTAAAGAGTCAGAAGAAAGCACCTTGCTCAGTAATATACACATGGTATAGAATGTTCCTTAAGGAAATCGCATACATCCAAGCCTCCTGGGCAGAATTGTTAAGTATCTTGGTCAGATAGATCTAGGTCTATGCATAAGCCTCATTGCCCAGGTTCTACAAATTTGTGCCCATCCTCCCCTTATGAATGATTTATGAATTGGTGAGTGAGTGTAACCTAGTTTATATATGGGCTATTGCCTTATTATTATTATTCCTACTTTTGTCTTCTATATGGTAAATGGGTAGATTACAATTATTCCAGTTTTTGCCTTCTCATTTAGTGAATGTTTCATATTTCATAGTTAATGATACTATTGTAACTGATTTGTATAAATGGAAAATATAGTAGTTGGGACTCAGGTTCTATTGTCATGACTGCAAATGTGTATTATACCCACATTGGGGTCTCCTGAAAGTGAGCTGTATTAGCATACTCACTAATGTCCAGCCCCACTTCTGGGAAAACCCTTCCAGTTCTACCATTGTTAGTTCTCTAGACCACTAAAATTACAAGTCCAGCCTCATGCTTATCCTTTATTCTAATCTGTTCGTGAAGCTCAAGGTCCAAGGACAATTTACTCTCTTCATTCTTTTATATCTAATATCTTGTGAACTATTGCATAAATGGATAAAAAGACTCTTTGTAATTGAATAGAGTATTAGAGTATCACCTCATCTTCTATAGACTCATTGAAAGCATCTTTGAGACAATTCCAGGAGTAGACAGGAAGATGAGGATGCTGGGAACTAATCCTCTTCCCAGATGGTTCTAATTTCTTCCACTAAATCCCCACATTACAAAAGCTTCTCATCCCATATAATTTGGAAATTTATGAGTATTCAATATGGCAACATTTATTAATAATTGTTAACTAAATATTTTTCTGGATCAATGTCTTGTCTTGAAGATTATGGGCAAAATATCTGTCTGCGATAATACTATGGTTATAGGATAGATTATTTGTTAAATTTCCAGGATTGTTTTGAATCTATGAATAGAATGTAAGCCACTGGAGAATAAGAATTTAATTTTTTTATTCATATGCCCAGCACAGTCTCTTTTTTCTCTTAATGTAGATAAATTTTATTTTAATTGAGTCCAAATATATTTTTATATCATTGGAGAAAAAATACCCATCAGATGAAAGAGCTGTGTGATGTATTTATTGGTACAAGTCATATAAGTTGATGTCATTTAATAAGAAATTTTGATACAATTCCCTCTTTAACTTGAAAGATGTACTCAGTCCTCTTTGGGAAACCTAATAATGGGCTTAAGGTTAGGCAGAACCATAGCCTAACCGTCACCCTGAGAGTTGCAACACATAAATAATTTTTAATATTACACTGGTAGTATGTAATAGGGAATAGTTTTCCATATGGACATCAAGTGCTATAGTGTTTTTATTATACTTATGCATATTTTATATTTTTAGTCCCTTGGAGAGACATGAACAAGGTTCCAGAAATATCTATCAATAGCTACGTGAGCCACAGTATAACTTCTGTGGACATACATATATCCTCCCTACATTTTCTGTCAAATATTGTGGAAGGATTCATGGTCACTTTACTAGTGATCCCCTTCTAAGTCAGAGGTTTCCAACATTTTTTTTTATCATAGACTCCTTTGGTAGTCTGGTAAAACATGTGAACCACTTCTCAGAATGTTTTTAATAATAAATCTTAGAGATTATTGAAAATAAAGATGTAATTTTTTTCCACTCAAGTTCAAAGACCCCCCTGAAATTGACCCCTTATGGGTCAACACAGCCCTTAGGGATGAATGGACTTTAAGTTAAGAATTTCTGTTTAAGGTGACATTGATTCATTTCTTATGACCAAATAACTCAACTAGTTCCAGATATACCTAATTGTACTATGATCTAGCCCACATCTCTCAATTTTATTCATAAGCATTGCATGTCACTTATACACAAGGTTACAGTTATTTTTGCTTCAGTAACCAGATTTTCCTTGGTAATTTGAAACTACCCCAGAATATCAGTTCCCTTTGTCTCTTTCTCCATCTTTTGAATGATGAAAGTGTAGTTAAGGAAAGTAAAATGTCAAAAATATATATTAACTGCTGTGTTTTTGGCAGAGACAGCATGTCAGAAGATGTCTGGAAAATTGATGTGCCTCATCACTGTAATATATGCTTCCATCCCAGATTCATAATCTATTTTTCATACTCTTTATTTAGTTTCTCTTTCTATCTGGGTGGTCAGTCTCTATTTTTACTAACTCACCCAAATGCTCTCTATAATTTTTCTTCTCTCTTGAATCCTCTCACATGAATATCTATGCTACTTAACCCCAACTATATTCAATCTATTTTTTCTCCTTTTTAAATAAGGTACACCTTTATAGTGACATATTCCAGTCATGAGTCCCATCCTACCATAGTTCAATTAAACATCTGTTTAAATTTGTTCCCTTATATCAGAATTTCTAATAAACTTGGTTTGTTACCCCCTACTTGGCTCATTTGTATAAAGACAATTAAAGACATAGATTTTATTGTTAGCCTTCTTCATAAATGTTATTTGCCATCAATGACTTCTCTCTTCTACCATTTTTCTTTCTTTGCTGCTCTCTGTGGTATTAGGTTTGCCAGATCTACATAGAAATTGTCTCCAACTTTCTTCTTTTTTAGTTTAAAGGACTTTTGATTAGGTTGAGGAGATTCCAGGGAAATAGGTGTTTTTACCAGTCCCTGTTATGTATACTCCATCACTTATCAAGAACCCATAATTCTTATATGTTAGGGAATCATCCAGAAATCCAGCCCTTTTCTCATATACATTTTTTAATCTGTTGTTTACTTACTTACCTTAAATAAATATTAATAATTAAAACACCATATGGGCCTCTGAGGTGTCATTTTTAATTGCCCAGGGCATCATAAATCTTTACAGCATATCCTAAGTTTTTCCAGTTTTATCATTTCTCCTCACATCAGTCATTAGAAAAGAGGAGTGGTTGTCAAATTTTCATTTCATTTGTCAGATTTTCCATTTTAGTAGATCTTTCTTCAAATTCTAGAAATATGAGACCTTTCTGTTATTTATATTTGCTCAGTGAAGAGCTACCTCTGTATCCCTCAGCAACGAGTTACTACCCACTTCTTCTGATCCTTATTCAATGAACTCTCCCCTGATTTCAGCTGGGAGTCAGATTTAGAACTCATTTAATCCAACCCCATTATTTTACAGTTGAGAAATGTAAAGTGACTTGCCCAAGGTCACAAAGGTAATAAGTAGCAGAAACTATGTGTAGTATCTCTAGAATGTCTTGCTATTTCCCAAGGCAATACAGCAATGGTGAAGTACTTGCGAAAAGTGATGAAGGCAAATAGGGCTAGATCTCCATAATTACCCAGCATGTCAAATTCTTCCAAATTCAGTCATAACCTGAACCACCACATCCGGGGGCCAGGATAATTGTCATCTTCAGCCCAGAGGCCCGGTGGATGACTTCAACTTCATCTCTGAAAGATAAGAGAAAGGAAAGGAGAGGGGAGAGGAAAGGAGAGGAGGGGAAGGAAAAGGAGAGAAGAAAAGAGGAGAGGAGAGGAGAGGAGAGGAGAGGAGAGGAGAGGAGAGGAGAGGAGAGGAGAGGAGAGGAGAGGAGAGGAGAGGAGGAGAGGAGAGGAGAGGAGAGGAGAGGAGAGGAGAGGAGAGGAGAGGAGAGGAGAGGAGAGGAGAGGAGAGGAGAGGAGAGGAGAGGAGAGGAGAGGAGAGGAGAGGAGAGGAGAGGAGAGGAGAGGAGAGGAGAGGAGAGCCTCATCAGAGTCATCAGGCTCATTCAGTAGCTTTCAGAGGAAACTATTGGCCCTCGCTAATTCAATTGCCTGTTTGGCTGGACACTGTGAAAAGGATACCTTAGAGGGAATTTCTGCAGGACTCTTAACACTGACCACCCAGCCTGATAGCACAGATTCAGTTAGCAATTCTGTTCAAGGAGCACTCCCTTCATAGTCAGGGATTAATCATCTACAGATTTAGATTTCACCACCCTGATCTTCTCAAAGCAGGGAAATGAGGCAGATCTAAAAAAAACAGCAATCCTACCCTCTAGTTCCTAGATGCCCCTGAGGTCCCTTCAACTCAGAAATTCTATGACTGAAAATGTGAGCATGTAAGACTGAAGAAGGGAAATTTTAGGTGACAAGAGCATGAGTTCCATCTTGATCAAATTCTTTCAGGGATCCTCAGTGACTGGCATACCAGAATGTGTGGAAATGAAGAGCAAAATGGAAGGAAGTCTGGTAGAAAGGACCTGGAGATGTAGACTCTAAACAGCTTACTCAAAGGTGGGGGGAGGGGGGGGGGAACTTCTCCCTCTAGTCAAAGCTAGAGTTCCATTGAACTCAGCTCCCATGGAAGAATGAGAGAAATGTTCCAGTAATTCTATTAACAACACTCTTGTTATTATTAACATCTTGCTCAGTTGAATGGCCCCAGTTTCCCAATAGTCAGTAAGTCAACAGGTCCTTAGAAATTTCAGTTGGGAAATCTACAAAGAACAGAAACTCATTCCCATTAGATTCTCCCCAAAATTACCTTCCAGGGGGCAGCTAAATGGTGCAGTGGATAAAGCACCAGCCCTGGATTCAGGAAGACCTGAGTTCAAATCCAGCCTCAGACACTTGACACTTACTAGCTGTGTGACCCCGTACAAGTTATTGCCCTGCAAAACAAACAAACAAAAAAACCAAACCTAAACTAAAAACAAAAAACAAAGCAAAACAAAACACTACCTTCTAGGGAAAAAAATCCAGAAATTCATAATGTCATATGCAGGTAGGAATCGTTTCAGATAGTATGATATAGTCTCTCTGCATGGGTAGTCTCTGTGCCATATACAAGGAGGAATATAAGTAATAAGAAGATAATACTTTCAGTATATTATGTTTCCCCTTAATGTCATATGGATAAGAAACATCCCTAGCTACAAGATGAGGCTACTCCTTCCAGGGTTCATGAGAGAAAATTAAACCATGGATAGAAAATGAGTCAAGCTTTTAGTAAATGAAATGCCAAAACATTATAATGACATTATCAAGTCTTCATATCTACCTCCTTGCCTTCAGGTAAAACAATGCTTTAAAGCCAGAAACTTCCCATTTCTTGAAAATTCCCCAGAAGAGGAATCACCCTAGTTTCCTTACTGAGGCAGTGTGGTGTTATGGGAAGAGGACTTGATTTGGAATCAGAATAACCCACCTCAAATAGTTACTAGCTGTGCGATGTCTAGGAACTCATTGACTCTTTCTGTTTTTCTAATTTGTAAAATGAGGGAGTTGGATTGAGTGGCTTTCAAGGTCTCTTCCAGCTCAAAATCTCTCATCCTTCCTTCACTTGTTCCCAGTCCCATCATCTTACCCTCCCTGTTTCTAACCTCAGTCTATCCTGTTGCCATTCCTTTCACTCTATCCTGGACAGAGCTGGAGGACCAGTGGAACAAGCTTTCTTTCAATATCAAAAGTGCCCATGCACTGAAAATCTATCTCCTTTTTCCTTTTCTACCAGAAAAAGCAAAAGATGAAAAGAAACCACAGTTCAATAGTGTAAGAAGAATAGGGGGAAACAATTCATTTGTTTCCGTGTTTCTTTCTGGGACAGCTAAGTGGGATGGTAGATAGACTGTGGGACCAGAAGCCAGGAAGACCAAAGTTCAAATTTGTCCTCAGACACTTACTAGTTGTGTGATTCTGGGGAAGTCATTTCCCCGTTTCCCTCAGTTTCTTCTTCTGTAAAATAAGAAGGAAATGGAAAACTACTCTAGTATCTTTGTCAAGAAAACCCCAAATAGAGTCATGAAGGGTCAGACACTACTGAAACGACTGAACAACAAGAAATATTTGTTTTTGCCTCCATCCCCACCCCATCCCAACCTTCCATTATCCTCCCTTCTCAATTTTTTTTTTTTTTTGTGGAGACATTGGGAGCATTAGAGAGAAGGCAAGATGTAGCTCAACCCCTCCCACTTCAGACCTCCTGGGCTTCCTTCACTTTAACCATTACTCCTACTTGGGAGGACAAAAAGCATAGTCTTTCCTTGGCCAGCCTTCCTTTTCAGGCTGACCCACTAGGTTATTCTCCCATCTCCTCTTACGTCAGATATTTGAACAGCCTGTCTGCTCTCACTCCCTTGTTCCTACTTCTTTCTCCAAATCTGAACACTCATCCCCTGCTTCATGTTCAGGGCAATAGGGTGTTTCCACCCAGAGGAGTGGAATGTTTTTCCCAGGCGGTGACTCCAACAACAAATCCATGTCTTTAGCATAGAGAAGGGGAGCGATATATATGTAATCAAAAAAGTAAATAATAATACAAAGGGTCCGTTACCCAGGGTTTTCTGGATGACTACAGAAAATTGGAGAAAAAAAACCCACAACAAAACCAATAGCTCTCAGGCTCAGTGGAGGGAAATGAGCCCACAAAGCAGAGGAGAGAAGGACAGGACAGGGAATCAACTCATGGAGCAGGGAGGAAGCCAACTCAAACAGGAGGGGGCTTTGTGCCTGCGTAGAAGGTCAGGGCCCTCCAGCTGGGCTGGAGCCAGACAAGGGCATTTCAGAGATGAAGTTCAGCCATAGATATTTCAGCCCGGCCTCCATGGGCCTCCCCCCCCCCCTCCCCTCTGACACCTACCAAACCCCTGTTGCCAACAGATTCTCTGGCACACACTGATTCATAGTGGGGGTGATGATGGTGACAGTGTTACCCAGAGACATTTAGGGAAGGGGGGATGAAGGTAAGGACTTTAAAGTAAACAATGCCAAAAATAACCTCTTTTTTTTCTTTTTAATAGTCAATTCTTTTTTTATTTTATTTTATTTTTTTTTAAACTTTTTTTTTTTTTTTGGTGGGGCAATGGGGGTTAAGTGACTTGCCCAAGGTCACACAGCTAGTAAGTGTCAAGTGTCTGAGGCCAGATTTGAACTCAGGTACTCCTGAATCCAGGGCCGGTGCTTTATCCACTGCGCCATCTAGCTGCCCCGTCAATTCTTTTTTTAAAAAAACAATCCCCTCACAGATTACTGGGGGACTGATTCAATTGTGTCCATTCAACTGGGCATGGGGTATCATAAAGACATCCTATAAGGGACAGTGATAGCTAAAAAAAAGTAACTCCCGGGGGCAGCTAGGTGGCACAGTGGATAGAACACCGGCCCTGGAGTCAGGAGTACCTGAGTTCAAATCCGGCCTCAGACACTTAACACTTACTAGCTGTGTGACCCTGGGCAAGTCACTTAACCCCAATTGCCTCACTAAAAAAAAAAAAAAAGTAACTCCCTTATGGGAGTTTGGGATCCTGGGGCCAAGTCACTCTTTGTTTTATTTTCTTCTCTGTGCCCTTCCTCACCAAAAGGCAAGAATGATAGGACTGGAGCTCCAAATAAGCTCTATGCTTATCTAAGAAGCTGCATCATTAAAGTCCATTTGACAACAGGGCCTCAGGGAAATTCAACTCAATCAAGAACAATACAGGGGCAGCTAGGTGGCACAGTGGATAAAGCACCGGCCCTGGATTCAGGAGTTTAAATCCAGCCTCAGACACTAGACACTTACTAGCTGCGTGACCCTGCGCAAGTCACTTAACCCTCGTTGCCCTGCAAAAACCAAAAAAAAAAAAAACCCAGAAAAAACCAAAAAACCCAAAACAAAACAAAAAAAGAACAACGCAAATAATAGTCTCCATATTCTGGCAAAGGAGATCGTACAAAAATCATTCACTCTATTTTACAAATGAGAGGACTAAAGCTCAGACAAGGTTTAAGTGGTTTGCCCATCTAGTAAGTGGCAGAGTCAATGTTCAAATTTAGTGCAGAAAATCCAACCTGGTTTAGGAGTAACTGGAGGCCAAAACTGGGATTTGGCCCTCTTTCTTGTTCAGGGGTCTTTCTCTTATAGCAAACCTACTCCATATCTAGAACTGTTCTAAATTCTGTAAGAGATAAAGAAGAAATACAAAATGTGATCTTGGGTCTAAAGGTGCTTATAATATATTTAGGAAAATATGCAAATAACTGACAGATAATAACCCTTGAAAATTCCCTGAGCAAAAGATCATTTGTAAAGGAACCAGGCAAAGGAAACAGCCAAGTAAGCTCTTTCAAGGCTTAGCTCAGTTGTAACCTCCTCCAGGAAGCCCTCCCGGACCTCTCAAAAGACCTCCCCATTTTGTCCCCTATTATTAGTGTTCTCTCCCCAGATTACCTTCTAATTGGCTGTATCCCCAGTAGAAAATACATTCCTTGGAAGTTAGGGATTATTGTCTATCACCAGAGCTTAAGACAAGCCCTTATTCCTTACAGTCACTTAATAAATACTCTGTGAACTAAGCATCTTCTCTTTCCTCCCTCAGTCAGTTAACTCTTCATCAGAAACTGATTATCATTTTATCAGTGAAAATAACATCAAAGAAGGGACACTGGATTTCTCATGGGACTTGGCAACTGAAACCTTCCAAATACAGGGTCTCCCCTATTAGAATGTGAATTCTCAGGGCAGCTAGATGGCACAGTGGATAGAGCACTGGCCCTGGATTCAGGAGTACCTGAGTTCAAATCCAGCCTCAGACATTTAACACTTCCTAGCTGTGTGACCCTGGGCAAGTCACTTAACCCCAACTGCCTGACACACACACAAAACAAGAATGTGAATTCCCTGAAGGCAGGATTTGTCTTCACTCTTCTATCTGTATACCTAGTGCTTTGCACATAGCAAATCAGTCAGTCAGTCAATCAGTCCATTCATCAAACCATGATAAGAAAGAACTCACTTGAACCCAAGCTATCTGCTAGATGCTGTGAGGATTGTCTGTTGTTCATCCTTCATTCTCAAAGAAGACCAATGATATTAGGAGGGGGATGTCATGACTTGCAAGGGAATTGGATTTAAATAATGTAGGGCTGTGCAGTCATCAGCATCACTCTCTTCTCCTGAATCATCAGAGTCCAGTGGAAAGACATGGGTAAGATGACTGGAGATTGCCCTGGATGCAGTGGGAGACCTTGACTTTTTAAGCTAAGGTCTTTCCCACGTCTCAGTTTGTCTAAGGCAACACCCATTCAGTGACTTAAGGCTAGGTAAGAATCTAGGGGGCAGCTAGGTGGCACAGTAGATAGAGCACTGGTCTTGGATTCAGGAAGACCTGAGTTCAAATCCAGCCTCAGACACTTGACATGTACTAGCTGTGTGACCCTGGGTAAGTCACTTAACCCTCATTGCCCCACCAAATATATATATATAAAGAATCTAGGCAAAAGATAGCCTACTTTGTTTCATAAAAGAATCATTCTGGGAGAGAAGGATTGAGAAAATATACATTGTCCCTACCCTCAAAATACTCTCCAGTGTGGGCAAGAAAGTCAGCATGTGTACAAACAAGACTCACAAGAATGACACATACTGACAGGTCTAAATAGCAGTGGGTGTCCAAAGAACTACACTGGTAGGTGCTCAGGGAATACAAGAAGGATTCAAATGGCCAGTCCTGGCAGAGAGGAAGAGGGAGGAGGGGGGTGGTGGAAAGGAAGGATGACATTTTGGAAAGGTTCTATGGAGAAAATGAGTTTTGAGGAAAGCTTGGTGGGAGGTAGGTGATGTGGCTTGGCAAAGGAGAGGAAAAAGGACATTCCAGAACGAGGGGAATGGTTTGGGCAAAGGCAAGGAGGTGATGAGCAAGTTATAGTACACTATTATATGCACCACCTCTGGGACACAGCGGGAGGTCAAGGCTGGACTGGGGATGCTTTCTGGGAGCTGGGGATTGTTATTGTCAATTTTCCTCCATGAGGAAGAAATAACTAATGAAGGGAGATTAATTTTCCAAAGCCAAGTAGCTGATTTCATCTTAATTTCTAGCTAGAGGCAGAAAGACTGAAACAGGATTACATCTCAGAATGCTCCCCTGATTGTTCCGTGTGGTATATGTGGATGCTAAGTGTTTATAGGCCTGGGGCTTTCTGGCCTGCCTGGCTCTGCTACCCTATACCCCTTAACCTTGATGGATAAATCTACTTTAATATTAATAATTAATAATAATGTCTAGCTAACATTTACATAGCTTTTACTATGTGTCAGGCACTATGCCAGGTGCTATACACTCACTATCTCATTTTACCCTTACAACAACCCTGGGAGTTAGGTGTTGTTATTGTTGTTATTTTAGCAATAGACAACATAGATCTTTATTCAATAAACATAATAAGTATTTTAAAAGAGGCTTCAAATTCATATTATGGTCAGTTATAGGAAAAAAGAGGGGAGATGAAGGACAAGCAGAGAAAGGAAATCAAATCATTTTAATTTTTATGTAATATATTCTCAGCACAAATATTGAAATATAAACATATGTATAATATTTGTATTTAAAGAATATAAACATTTTACATATAATGTTCATATTTTAAGATTGTAAATGTATGTATCATATATACATACAAAGTATATTCACTGCTTCAGAATATAACTCCAGATCAATAAAAGCAATAAAATCAAGGCATTTTTTTTTAATTTTGGGGGGGGAGTTAGCCAATTGGGACTAAGTGACTTGCCCAAGGTCACACAGCTGATGTCAAGTGTCTGAGGCTGGATCTGAACTCAGGTCCTCCTGAATCCAGTGCTGGTGCTTTATCCACTGTGCCATCTATCTGCCCCCAAATTGACACATTTTATACATAAGGAAACTCACTTGCCAAGAATCACAAGCTGGTAAGTGTCTGAGAGTGGATTTGAACTCAGATCTTCCTTATTTCAGGCTCAACACTCTAACCTCTGCACCACTATAATTGCCCCTCCCCATTCTGAAAGCACTAGGGGATATTAAGAGGGCATTGAGGGGGTTTCCTGGACTGCCTGGTTCCCCTACCTCACATCTTTTCACCCTAGTGGATAAGCTGACATTACTTCCCAGTAGACTCTGAAACCACTTGGGGAGCTAGAAAGGTTTTCTATGGCAATGGTTCTCACAACTCAGCATCAAGTACGTTTGAGATGTTCAACAAGGCGTTTAACTTTCATTTCCTCATATGTAAACGAGGAGGTTGTATCACATGTCTTCCCAGCTCTAAATCTAGGGTTCCACAGTGTTGGTCTTACTACTTACTTATCTCACTCTCATCGCCACATCCCAGTTCATCTGTAGCTGAGTCCTTGTCTTACACCTCAGTTCCCTTGTAGTTGTTGTCATATGCCATACTTCTTCTCATCAGTTACTATGTTTCTTTGCCCCTCAACCTTCCATCACTCCTAACAGAGCATCCTCATCCTAGCGAGCACCATCATCTAATTTCTCTCCTGTTCTAGGCCATGACATACACTGATTTTATGAATTCATGACCCTTAACCTCAACTCTTTCCATTGCCTCATCTCTCATGGAAGTTTTCATTAAAACCACCTTGTTTCTTGCAATAGTCACCTTAGAGGCCATTCTGTCTCTACTCTTATCTCCACACTTTATCCAACTACCTAAATACTCTTTCTTATACATCAATCTTATCATTTTGTTTTTTTTTTCTAAAAAAGAAAGAAAGAAAGAAAATGAAAACCAAACTCCTGTGATTCCCTAGTGCCTTCCCAGTAAAGTTCAAATTCCTGTAGTTGATATTCAAGGCCCTCCACAAAGTGGTAAAAAGTATGATGGATGGGGGCAGCTAAGGTGGCACAGTGGATAGAGCACCAGCCCTGGAGTCAGGATGACCTGAGTTCAAATCCGACCTCAGACACTTAACACTTACTAGCTGTGTGACCTTGGGCAAGTCACTTAACCCCAATTGTCTCACTTCAAATTCAAAAACAATAACAATAATTAATCATTTTAAAAGTACGGTGGTACCTTTATGTACTTAATTTACTTCCCTAAACACACTACATTGTAGAGAAAATAGATTACTTTATTGTCCACTTATCCTGACCCTGCTCTGAGCACTGCCTCCCTTACTCCTTTCCCTAAATCTGGGTCACCCTCCTTCTCTCTTTGATTTTCCATTCTTAGCTGTCCTTTAAAGACTAGTTCAAGGCACATCTCTTCTGTGAAGTCTGCCCAGATCCTTCCAGCTTGCAACAACCTTCCCTCCTGACCTTGTGAAGGACTTTGTTTTGCAACTTAAGCAATGTACTTATCAGAATCAAAAAACCTCAAAACTGGAAAAGCCCCCAGTGTCCATTTAGTTCCCTCTGTATCTGAATAAAAATAAGCTTGACCATAAAATATAACTGACAGGTGATGAACCAGGGTATTCTTGAAGACCACCAGTGAAGGGGGAAGACACTACATTTGTTGGCAGGCAGTTGATTCCTCCACTGTGGGATAGGTCTAATTCTTGGGAAGCTTTTCCTTACATAAAGTCCAAATTCTCCTCTTTGCAAATTCTGCCCATTAGTCCCATTTCTATCCCCATGGAAGTAAGCAAAACATGTTTAATCCTGCTTTTGTGTGACAAACCTAGAAATACTTGAAGACAGCTAATACGTCTACACGACCTTCTTTTCTTCAGTCTGAATATGTCCTATTCGGATCTGATCTTATAGGGGATGATCTTATGATCCTTCACCATCTGGTACCCTTTCTATGAATGCTCTCTAGCTTGTCTCTGCTAGAATGGCTTTGTGAAAAATCCCCTACAACCATTGTTGACTATCTTTTTGGTACAGACACTCAACTCTCAATCCATCTAATTCTCTTATTGTTTTATCTCAGTAGCTAGGTGGCACAGTGGATAGAGTGATGGGCTTGGAATCAGGAAGACTCATCTTCCTGAGTTCAAATCTGACCTCAGACACCTCCTAGCTTTGTGACCTTGGGCAAGTCACTTAACCCTATTTGCCTCAGTTTGCTCATCTGTAAAATGAGCTGGAGGAGGGAATGGCAATCTACTCCAGTATCTTTGCCAAGAAAACCCTAAATGGGGTCTTGAAGAGTTGGAAAAAACTGAATGACTAAATTACTCAATAAGTTGTCTAACTCACATTTCTTCATCTTTTTAATAAGAATAGCATGTATAACCTATATCTCATTGCTTACCACCTCAGAGAGGGGGGAGGGGAAGGAGAGAGTAATAGAATTTGGAACTCAAAACTTTAAATAAAAATGTTTATTAAAATTTAAAAAAATAAAGACTATACTGTGTATCAAAAAATAATAACATACAAGATATTCATGTTGACCTGAGGCCCTTCCCAACCCCTAAAACCAAACAGAAAGAAGATATTTAGAACTGGAAGGGATTTCACAGGTCAACTAGTCCCTAGCTTCTTAAATTGTGGGTCATGACCCCATATGGAATCTTATAACAGAATGTGGGGGTCATGAAAAATTTGGTAACAGTAAAAGGTCATGTATATTATATTTTATATACCTATATACTCAGGGCAGCATAAAATTTTCTTGGGCAAAAAGGGGTTGCAAGTGGAAAAAGTTTAAGAAGCCCTGATCTAGTCCAACCCCCTCATTTTGTTGAGTCATTTTTTTCAGTCATGTCTGATTAGTTTTCTTTGCATTCCTATGTGTTTTATTGCTTGCATTTAAAAACATTATTCTAAGAAAGGGTCCATCCATGGGCTTCAAAAGACTGACAAAGGTGTTCATGACATAAAAAAGGTTGAGAACCCCAGATTTAGACCCATTCTTAGGTTCTTTTTTAGCTCATATACATATAAGTCAAGGCTGATGTTCAAAGTTGCCTTGGATTCTGCTGCCCAAAGGGAAGAAGATCTCTGTATTGTTACCAGTATAGCACTCCTTGGGGGAGACACAGTAAATCTCCCCCCCCAAGATCTTGCAAATATCTTTGCAAAAATAGTGAGTGCTTTTCCAGCAAACTTGATATTATTGGAAACCTGGGACTGATCCAGGTCTATCCCCTCCTAGAGAGTTCATTGGGAGAGTTTTGCACATTTCTAGAGTCCACAAAGGGTGCAGAACGCCCAAGACAGAGCAATATTCTGTTCAGATTGTTGATCAGGCCAAATGGCTCTCCCCTCCACCCTTGACATTAACCTTGGGTGCACACTGTGGGGAGAAAAAGCGGGATGAGGGGCGGTTCTCAAGTTTCCAAAACAAATCCTTCTTTAGCTAATCTAAAACCAACAGAATGCCTTCTGGCAAGTTAGCAGCCTGATTTTGAAACAAGTTAAAGCAACATCGGAGGGCTTCTGGATGGATATTGCTGAAATCAGTGATTCCACTTTCTTTTGAATGATAAATCATTGGAATTTTTGCATTCATATGTTCTTCCACCCTAACTAGTCACTGTGGTTTCATATTCTTTCTGCCTACCTGACTGAAATGCCTTCTTAATGAGAAAAATAAAAGTATCCAAATGGGGACCATCACTTTATTCTTCAAATGATTTGGACTTTGAGGGAGTCGTGATGTTTTCCTTCTGTACTGGAGACATCTGGAGGCAATGTGACACAAATAGGAAAAGATGGCTGTATTTAGAGTATAGGTATTTACCACCTATTGCCACCTTGGGGAAATCCTTTAACCTCTTTGGGTCTCAGTTTCTTAATCTGTAAAATGAAGGGGACTCTATGGTCCCTTCCAATTCTTTTTTTTTTTTTTTTAGTGAGGCAATTGGGGTTAAGTGACTTGCCCAGGGTCACACAGCTAGTAAATGTTAAGTGTCTGAGGCCGGATTTGAACTCAGGTACTCCTGACTCCAGGGCCCGTGCTCTATCCACTGCGCCACCTAGCTGCCCCTATGGTCCCTTCCAATTCTAATCCTTTGATTCTATGACTTGTGATAGAATCAAGTTTGGTGATCATGTAACTAAGGCCCCTCCCCCCAAAAAAATGGAAACTCCAAAGGGAAGAAGCTCATCAGTTTGCTTTACTGTTTGTGTCAGTATCTCACACAAGTCTTACTTTCCAGAGGTTCATTTCACAGTTGGAGAAATTCTCAGAATGAGAATGTCTGGGAATTTCAGTTGGGGGCATTGGCAAAGGGCCCTTTTGTGTGGGAGGATTGGAGGGCCTATAAGGAAAACCAAAGACAGTGCTAAGTGGTTTCCTGGCTTTTTTTTTCTCCATTAAGGATTTTCCTTTAGGGGGCAGCTAGGTGGTGCAGTGGATAAAGCACCAGCCCTGGATTCAGGAGGACCTGAGTTTAAATCTGGCCTCGGACATTTGACACTTCCTAGCTGTATGACCCTGGACAAGTCACTTAACCCTCATTGCCCACAAAAAGTTTTCATTTAATGGATACTTTTAATATTTTCAAAGATCTTTCCTCACAATAGCCCTCAGAGATTGGATAGTGCAAGTTGTAAGCCCATTTTCCAGATGAGGAAGTTGAAATGCCTCAGCCAGCATGACACAGGTAGTTTGTGCCAGAGGCAGACTTCAAACCCAAATCTTCTGATTCTAAGACTAGGACTTTTTCCCAAAATAAACTGATGCCAACTTAAGTCTTGTAGACAAGTCATACTCTCTTATATCCCTTATGCCCACAACATAAATGCTCTCTCTCCCAGGACTTCATACTTCAACACTCTCCTCCTTTCCATTAATAGCTCAAGGACATGTCCTCTAAGAGGCTTTCTATAGATCCTCACATTATCTCCCCAGATACCCCCATCAATACACGTCAGTAAGTATTATATTATCTGTAAATATTCCTACTGAGAGTTACATGTGCTGGTCTTGTCTCTCCTACTAAACTCTCACAGTTCTTAAAGTCAGGGTCCGTAGCTATTCTTTACCCCTACTTTGTATCCTGATGTATATCTTGTAGGTACTCAAGAAATAATTACTCATCCTCTTTTATTTCCTCTCTACTTTGTCTTCTCTCTATCTCATTCCTCTGTACCCAGCCTGTTGCATTTATTGGGTAAATGGAAAGAGCTGAGGAGAATGAGGGTAGTGGGTCAGGAAGCTCTAATAATGGTGGTGATATTTTGAAAGAAACTTAGATGTCAAAGTCCAGGCATCTCTGACAGTCTTATTCAGAGCATACCTGAAACATCTTGGGTATTTTAATTTCTTCTCCTTGGGATGATTTCAAATATAGCCCAATTTTCAAGATTTCTAGAGGTCTTCCCTAACTTGGTCCCAGTTTACTTTTAAAACCTTCTACCTCAGAGTTGTGAACTGATCCAACCATTCTGGAGAGCAATTTGGAACCATGCCCAAAAGGCTATAAAACTGTGCATACCCTTTGACACAGCATTAGCACTACTAGGGCCATATCCCAAAGAGATCATTAAAAAAGGGGAAAGTACCCATATGTACAAAATATTTATACCTGCTCTTTTTGTGGTGGCAAAGAATTGGAATCTGAGGTGATGCCCATCAATTGGGGAATGGCTAAACAAGTTGTGGTATATGAATGTGATGGAATATTATCATATTGTAAGAAATGTTGAGCAGATAAGTTTCAGAAAAACCTGGAAAGACTTACATTAATTGATCCTTAGTGAAATGAGCAGAATCAGGAAGAAAATATTGTACACAGATTCAAAAACATTATGTGATGATCAACTGTGACAGACTTGGCTCTTCTCAGCAATACAATGATCCAAGACAATTCCAAAAGACTTATCATGGAAAATGCTCTTCACAATGAGAAAAAGAACTATGGGGTCTGAATGCAGATTGAAGCTTACTATTTTTACTTTTGTTGTTGTTTCTTCTTTCTTGTGTTTTCCCCTTTTGTTATGATTCTTCTCTCATAACATGACTAATATGGAATATGTTTAACATGATTGTAATGTATAACCTGAAAAATAAAGAAATAAAACCTTCTACCTCACCAACTTTCTTTATAAAGCAGTCTTCTCTCCCTCCTACTCAAAAAAACATATAAGTCCCTCCACTTGGTGAAGAAAGTTCTCAGATTAGTACTCCAACCAATCTTTTCAGCCTTACTGCTTCATTTATTTATTTATTTGCTTATTTATTTGCTTATTTGCTTATTTATTTACTTATTTTTTTATTTATTTACTTACTTATTTACTCATTTATTTATTCATTCATTTATTTATTTTTTATTCATTTTCATTCATTTGTTCATTCATTCATTTATTCATTTATTTGCTTGTTAGCTTGCTTATTTGTTTGTTTGAAAATTATACATTTCAGTAAAGCTTTTGGAATACAATAGCTATTCCCCAAACTCGATGAGTCATCCCCTAGGCCTAAAATGTACTCCCTCCTCAAGTTTACCTCTCTGAATCCTTCTCCCTTTTTCACTCTTCCATGCAGTTGCCAGCTTCTATGTTAGTTGGTCAACAAACATTTATTAATTCCTTACTATGCACCAGGCACTGTGCTAAGCCTTATGGATACATAGAAAGTCAAAAAAAACCCAAACAAACAAAAAGTTCCAGTTCTCAAGTTTTAATGGGGGAGACAAGAGGCAAACAAGTGTGTCCAAAAAAATTAGGTTGGAGATAATCACAGAGTGAAAACTCTAGTAATAAGTGGCATCTGTGACTTATTCCTTGATATCTACTGTTGTTTTTGTTGTCTCCCGCTTCTAATTACTTTGCATTTACTTCTTTATGTACACATTCACCCAGTAGAATATCAGCTCCTTGAGAGCAATGAATATTTCAGTTTTTGTCTCTGTAACCCCAATGCCTTGTACATGATAGATGCTTAAGAAATTTGGTGAATTGAATTCAACTTCCTGGTGTTGTTACACTTTCATAAATTCTTTTTTTTTTTTTTTTTTTGGTGAGGCAATTGGGGTTAAGTGACAAGTGCCCAGGGTCAAACAGCCAGTAAGTGTCAAGTGTCTGAGCTCAGATTTGAACTTAGGTCCTCCTGAATCCAGGGCTGGTGCTCTATCCACTGCGCCACCTAGCTGCCCCTCATAAATTCTTTCTAATGATGTTTTCTTTTATCAACTCTATTTTCTAGGATCACATCTTATACTGTGTGTACCCCACAGTGCCTGGTCCATGTAATTTTTGATTGGTTGTGATGAAGGAGGCTAAAAGGGGTTAACAGATAATATAAGATTTGATCAATAGTATCTAAAAGGGTTAACAGAGAAACTAAGGTTTGTTTTCTTATCAACAAAACTGTAACTAGAGGATTCAGTCCCTACGAACCAATACTATCAACAGAAGCTTAGACAGTAACTAGGGACCATTAACCATTAATACTCATTAATATTCCTAGGTGAAAGGACACTTAGAAACCAGATCTTAAGTAAAAAGATATCATAAACACAGAGACCCTCTGGGTTTGACAAGTTTAAGGATGCCTTTCAGAGTATGCAAAGAAAGGGCCAAATGTGTCCTGAGGTTCACCTTATGATGTGTAAACCCCCAAAACACATCTCCAAGGAAAAAGGTACCCACCATGGAGGTTGTCTTAGGACCCCATGAAGTCCAAACTAGGATAAGCCCTCCCTTGAACCTCCCACAAGGAGGAGATTAAGATAATGAGGAGACAACCTATTTTTTCTCACTATAAATATAACCAGGGGCAGCTAGGTGGCGCAGTGGATAGAGCACCGGCCCTGGAATCAGGAGTACCTGAGTTCAAATCCGGGCTCAGACACTTAACACTTACTAGCTGTGTGACCTCGGGCAAGTCACTTAACCCCAATTGCCTCACTAATAAATAAATAAATAAATAGATAGATAGATAGATAGATAGATAGATAGATAGATAGATAGATAGATAGATAAATGAATGAATAAATAAATAAATGAATAAATGAATGAATAAACAAACAAATAAATAAATAAATAAACAAACTAATAAATGAATGAATGAATGAATAAATGAATGAAGAAAGAAAGAAAGAAAGAAAGAAAGAAAGAAAGAAAGAAAGAAAGAAAGAAAGAAAGAAAGAAAGAAAGAAAAAAGAAAAAAAAAACATTTCCCTCTCCCTATTCGAGACACCTCCCCGGTGCTCTCCTTGTGGTCATCGGTGTTTTAATAAAACTTGGGAAACTGAGTCTTGTAATTCTTTGGGATGCCTCATGATCAATTTTGGTAAATTAAATCCACCCCCCCCCACACACACACACACACATCATTTCTATGTGGGGGCAATAGATTGAGAGGACCTTCTCAGTTCCCTTACTAAAAGTCTGTGACACTGATATCTTAAAGGTTCCTTCTACCCTTTGTCCTCTTTTCCTACCATTACCGCCCCACCACCACCACCTTACCTGGCCCCAAGCCTATTTTCTGTGTATTTATTTGGAAGTGAAAGACATTTGGTTTCTGATGAATCCAAAAGCCAGCAGATGTGAAGAAAAGCAGGAGGGGGAAGTGTTGTGGTCTTCTCCAGGACGACTTGTCTCATCTCAGCTTTTCTGAAGAAGTCTCTCATGTCTGGTCATGAAGAAATCTACC
Organism: Dromiciops gliroides; assembly: GCF_019393635.1. NCBI lineage: Eukaryota > Metazoa > Chordata > Mammalia > Microbiotheria > Microbiotheriidae > Dromiciops > Dromiciops gliroides. Next base: position 70,949,080 of record NC_057863.1, read on the forward strand.
TCCCAGGCTCATGCAGTCAGCCAGTGGACCAAGGGAACAGGGAACAGATATTCAGCTTTTCTGAGAAGAAAGACAGCGCTTGGCTTACTGGGGCTTACTGGTCTCCAAAGATAATTCATTCCATTCCTGTGCACTTTTGACTTACTCATGGCCTAGCCTCAGGAGAGCCATGTATGACCAAGGGGCCAGAGAAGGAAGCAACAGCTTGGGTCTGGAATATCTTGGCTGTGGGCTCAGTGATGACCTCAGACCCCTCAGACCCGCCAGCTTGCACCTGAGTATACAGTTTCCAGGGGAAATGGGTTCTCCATGGAGGAGCAATAGCTCTGGCCAACAGGGTCCCTGTGACATCACCCCACCTGGTACAAATTGAGTGAAAATACACAAGTACACACACATACATGCACAGACTCTGATAACAGCAAAGAAACTATAAAACCTAGTCTTCTTGGTCCTCCTACTTCCCTTTCCCTTTGTCAAGTCTTCTTTTCTGCCTGCCCTACACAATCAAATACAGACATGTAAAAGTACAGGGTCAACCTAAGTTTATTCTTTAAACTAGCTTCTAGATAAGTAAAGAAAACTATTCATTGGAAAGCTAGGCAGGTCCTGCCTAAGAAACCACCAAACACCAAAAAGGGAGAAAAACGCCCTGTATCTCTCCTCTCCTCTCCTCTCCTCTCCTCTCCTCTCCTCTCCTCTCCTCTCCTCTCCTCTCCTCTCCTCTCCTCTCCTCTCCTCTCCTCTCCTCTCCTCTCCTCTCCTCTCCTCTCCTCTCCTCTCCTCTCCTCTCCTCTCCTCACCTCTCCTCTCTCCCTCTCCCTCCCTCCCTCTCTCTCTCTCTCTCTCTCTCTCTCTCTCTCTCTCTCTCTCTCTCTCTCTCTCTTTCTCCCTCTCCCTCTCTCCTTCACCCTCTCTCTCTCTCTCCACTTTACCCTTCTTCACTCCTTCATTCCTTCTCTTCTCTCTCTCCATGCTATCAATCATATCTAAACCTAAAACCCAGACAGGAGAATACTTTCAGTCTGGATTTAATAATCTTCTCTCTGAAAATGAGCTGCCCTTACTTTTCCCCCTTGATTACTTTAGGAAAAGGTAAGAAACCAAAAGGGAAAAACTGAATTCAAGATGGAAGTTGGGGCTGAAGTTATGATGCCACTGGCTGAGTGGGGTCCATGGTGAAGATTGAACAGTTTGGTGATCCTCCCCAATTTGAGGATGAATGGTCAGGGGAGGTTGGAGGAGATTGCAGTTCAGTAATTCTTTGTAGGGAATCAGAATTGTGTGAATAAGGATAAGACCAGTCACCAGATATATGGAGTGTGGAACTAGGGGGTCAGAGATGATAAGCAGTGTCTGAAAATTGGCTCAAAACCAGAAATCACAAAAAAGCTCAAAGACTCTAACAAGTGGCAAATTGTATAGTAGTTTGGGAAAAACATGTCAAGCTTGAGGAATAGTTTTCTATATTTGCTGTATTCCTGTTCTATGGCCATTCTTGCTGTCTTAGTCCTACTTATTTCACTTTAATTGAAGGGCTTAGAGGAGCGTTGCCCTCACTGGCAAACATTAGACAGCTTCTCTTAATCACTTCTGTATTATTTTGTTTTACAATTATTTTTGTAAGCCATATTCCATCCACAACCACTTTGTAAGTTCTAAAAGAACAGGGACCATATGTAGTTTTTCAAAGCTGTATCTCCCTCAGCTTTTTTTTTTTTTCAGGGCAATGAGGGTTAAGTGATTTGCCCAGTGTCACACAGCTAGTTGTTAAGTGTCTGAGGTCAGATTTGAACTCAGGCCCTCCTGAATCCCGGGCTAGTGCTTCATCCACTGCACCATCTAGCTGCCCCATCAAAGTCTTTTAATGAGAAGTTAAATAAACATTGTCTTCCCTGGGTTATAATCCATCCTTTTTTTCACTTCTCAGAATCTTTGTCTCTTCAAGATGCAATACTTGTGTCACTTTCTACATTAAGTACTTTCTGATTCCCCAGATATGAGTATATCCCATTCTCAAATTACCTTGTCTTAATTTTGCACATATATTATGGATAAACACGAGAATATATCTGCCATGTTAGTATATAAATTTCTTGAAGGCATGGTTTTTTTCTCCACTCTTTTCACTGTATCCTCAGTACTTGGCAAAATACCTGAACCATTGCAGGTGTTTAGCAAATGCTTGTAGTTGACTGATTGGCCCTAGCAGCCTAATCTACTAGAAGCCTATAAAAACAAGGTTGCCGCACTCTCTGGGGCAACCCGTTCTTGAGATATCACTCTTTGACTTTTCCCTTGAACCTTCTTTGAAAGCGCAACAATGCAGGAGAGAAGGGGCTTCTCACTCCCTGTCCCCACAACCAGAGGTGGTTTTAGCTACTTACAACAGAACCACATGGCAGTAGGAGACACTTGCATTTAGCCCTATAGAGAAATTCTGTCAGGACCCATCATATCAATCAAGGATTCTTCAATCACCCCTGTGTATACATGTATGTATTCATGAGTGTATGTGTATATATATGCATATGTATATGTACACATGTACATATGTATATAAGCACACAATTATAGTTTGCATTTTTCTTAGAAATTTGGAGAAATCAGGTTCAGAAAATAGAAAGTGAATACCTCAGGAAGACCATAACCTGATTTTGTGAAGATATCATTCCCTCACCACCCATCTTTAGATGGTTGAAAAGATATCTGGGATGCATACATGGATGTAAGGAAATGATATTCTTTGAACAAAAGGTATATTAAGTACACAGATAAATGGAATCATCTTTTACAAAAGTTTGGCCTTTTCCCCCAATTAACATTCTTCCCTCCCCCATCACTGAAAAAAAAAAAGAAAAGAAAAACAAAATCCTTGCTACAAATATGCATAATCAAGCAAAACAGATTCTCTCACTGGCCAGATCCAAAAAAAAAATTGTCTCCTGAAACATTTCCATTATCTCTCTGGCAACAGAATTTCATCATTCATTCTCTGGAATCAGGAATGGTTATTGCATTAATCAGTCTTTAAAGTATTTGAAAGTTGCTTATATTTCCAATGCTGTGGTCACTATATAATTCACTCTCCATGTCCTGTTCATATCACTCTGTATCAGTTCAAACAAGCCTTCCCAGGTTTCTCTGAGACCATCTCATTCATCATTCATTACAGCACAATAGTCTTCCATCGCATTCATGTATCAGAATTTGTTCAGCCATTCCCCAAATGAAATTTCTATTTCTTTGCCGCACCAAAAAAATCTAAGTATTTTTTGTACATATGGGTCCTTTTCTTCTTTCTTTGGCATGTAGACCCAGTAGTTATATTGCTGTGTCAAAGTTTATGGATAGTTTAATGATTCTGGGGGCCTAGTTATAAATTGCTTTCCAGAATGGCTAAGCTGATTCACAGATCCGTGGACAGTACATTCATGGGCCTGTTTTCCCACAGTTTATGTAATGTTTTGCATTGTCCTCTTTGGTCAACTTTGTTGATCTGATGGGTACAATGTGAAATCTGAATTGCTTTACCTTGGCTTTCATCAATGATTTGTGATTTATAGCATTTTTTTTTCAAATAGCTATTGACAGTTTGGATTTCTTCCTCTGAGAGCTCACACAGCCCCACAGATCAACTAGGGAGAACTTGATAAATGTGCGGCAAATGATTCTCCCCCAATTGTTTCCATTCTAATTTTAGTTCCAGTTATTTTATTTGTGAATTTTAAACCATTTCATATAATCAAAGTTGTTTAAATGGAATAGACATAAAATGAGACATTGCCATCACTGTTACCATGTGACTGCAAAAGATGTGGCATTTTCTTGCCTATAGATCTTTAAGAACAAGGGAGCACCAAGGCAGCTAGATGGCGCAGTGGATAGAGCATTGGCCCTGGATTCAGGAGTACCTGTGTTCAAATCCGGCCTCAGACACTTAACACTTACTAGCTGTGTGATCCTGGACAAGTCACTTAACCCCAATTGCCTTACTAAAAAAAAAAAAAAAAAAAAAAAGAACAAGGGAGCACCAATTCATCCAGTCTGAAAAAGTCATTGTTGAATGTGGAAACGGGTTGGCTAGCTGTGCCCGCACTGCCCTATGTGGAGTTATTGTCTGAGACTTGGGAGTGTCAGAGAATGTCTTAAGAGATCAAAATCCAACCCATTCCCTTATTTTGGAGGAGAACTAATGTAAAAAAGGGGAAGAATGGGTGCTTCCTTTTAACTTCACTAGCTCCTAGGCTCATATAGGCCAGAGAAGAAGAGGGTAGGGCAATTTTTGGCATGATTTACTCTTTCCATAAGGCTTTGTAAAATAGTTATAAGCTTTTTTTAAAGGGATCCACTCAGGGTAGAATTAAGCAAATCACAATTCTGACCTGATTCTATCAATCTTCTCCTATATCTATCACTATCTTATTAGTAGTAGCATTGTTGAACCTTCTCCACTAAAGGCTTCTTCTTTAACTTAATCGTGGCAAGGAGGTGACCTTGGTTCTCAAAGACTACACCAAGGGAGTGCAAATTCTGGCATTTTGGAAGATTTCAAGTTCAACTACAGTGACAGATTACAAGAAACAGCCAAGTGAAGTTCAGAGCAGCTCATCACTAAAGGCCTAGCAACTAGACAATTAATCATAGTAAATCACATGGACCATCTACTTTGGCATCGCAGGGTTGATATCTGATTTTCTGGAAGAATACTCACATGGAATGAAACAATGGTTACTTAAAGTATTAAAATGTTATTAAACATCTTTTTTCTGTGAAGGAAAGAAAGAAGGGTAAGAAGGAGTAAGAGGGATAATGGAAGGAAGGAAGGAAGGAAGAAAGGAAGGAGGGAGGGAGGGAGGGAGGGAGGAAGGAAGGAAGGAAGGAAGGAAGGAAGGAAGGAAGGAAGGAAGGAACGAAGGAAGGAAGAAGGAAGGAAGGAAGGAAGGAAGGAAGGAGGGAGGAGGAGGAGGGGGAGGGGGGGAGGGAGGGGGGAGGAGGAAGGAAGGAAGGAAGGAGGGAGGGAGGGAGGAGGGGGGGAGGGGGGGAGGGAGGGGGGGAGGGAGGAAGGAAGGAAGGAAGGAGGGAGGGAGGGAGGAAGGAAGGAAGGAAAGAAGGAAGGAAGGAAGGAAGGAAGGAAGGAAGGAAGGAAGGAAGGAAGGAAGGAAGGAAGGAAGGAAGGAAGGAAGGAAGGAAGGAAGGAAGGAAGGAGGGAGGGAGGGAGGGAGGGAGGGAGGGAGGGAGGGAGGGAGGGAGGAAGGAAGGAAGGAAGGAAGGAAGGAAGGAAGGAAGGAAGGAAGGAAGGAAGGAAGGAAGGAAGGAAGGAAGGAAGGAAGGAAGGAAGGAAGGAAAGAAAAATATAAATAGAAGAATTGAAATTAACCACACAACTCCCTTCTGAAATAAATGTAAATTGGATAATCAATGACTAAAAGGTTTATGGTAGGTATCGATAGAGATTGGCAGGGTATAAATAGCACAGTGGAGAGGGCAATTGATGAAGCTGTCTAATGAGGAGCACTGGGTTCCAAATGAACAAAGAAAAATTTGAACTGCAGTAGAGTTTCCTCACTGTGAGGTTACTTCTGCCAAGTTCTCAACTGAGAGGATGCTACTACCTTAGCAAGACACAGAGTCAAGTGGATAGAACAGATACTTGGTAGAGGAAAGAACTCAATATTCTCACGTTACTAGTGAAGTGATAGAGGGAGAGGGGAAGAAAATGGGGAGGAAATTTGAATTATACTTCTTTTCTTGCCCCAGTTCTGATCACCCTACCCTGACTACACTCCCAAACCCAATTATGTCTAAACCGAGATGATCCTCCACCAATTTGTATTTTAGGCATTTGGAGGAGGAGAAAAAGAGGCTACAACATTCCAGAGCAGTATGCCTCTTCTCAGAAATGGGGGAGTGGACTTTAAACAAAAAATAAAAATAAATGAAACCTCACTTTCCTCTCCCTCTTCCCATATACGCTTAATGAAACAGCTTTCACGAGTCCATTTACAAGCTAATAGACCTCTTCATGTTTTTGTCCATTTCCCAAATGGACAAAAGTTCCCATCTGTATCAATTTCACATCAAAAATGGCAAGATGAACAACATCATGTCTCCAGTGAATGGACTGAAGCAAGGACTCAGCTTAGATAAAAGGTATAATTTCTTGGTTGTTATGGGCTGTTAAATACTCTAATGGATCTCCAAGGTGGCCACTTGTTTTTAGAGGATTTTTTTTTAAATGGAAAGATTTGAATTTGCCTAGACACTCCTTACTCTGAGCTTGGGAACAGAACAAATGGCTTTTCAAGATCTCTTCCAATTCAAATGTTTCATGATTTTACATCTGTGATCAGCTAAGAATGAAGTGAGGAAAAAACAGGGTCTCAAGGATGCCAACCCAGGGCAGAGCAGTAAAGAAAAGCAAGAGAGGAAAAGTATAAAATATATCTTAGCCCCACCTCCCCTAAAAATGAAGCTCCCTGGGCACTTTCTCACTTACCACTGCACACTACACCCCTCTGCTTGTCCATGTAGGCAATACAGTTAATTTCTGATTATCCATAAAATTAAGGTGAGCAATGGTACCAATTTTCCAAATAGCAGATAAGTCAAAAATCCCTTCCATCTGGCTTTGAAATATATCATGGGATTTAGGGGTTGCTGTTTTACCTTCTTAACTATTGCTCATTGAGGCAAATTTTAACATTTGCTACAAACACTGATTCAGAAAGCAGCTCCTTTCCTAGTCAGCAGTATTTGGGTTCTTAATGCAACTGGACTATTTTCCACTGTAATTTCCTGAATTTCACTTAATAATATAGACATGGCTTCCTGGGGAGAGTGAGAGACAGATTAATGAAGATTTTTAGTAATAAATACGTTCCTGTAAAGAAGATAGAAGTAGATAACAAATTGGTATTTCTCCTAAAACCTTGTTGGGCTTACTTCAAAGGCAATGTCCTGGCTCATCAGTTCCAAGTTCCAAATACATGAGAAGAAGTGATGAAGGAAAATTAATGGAAATTGATATATGGCAAGGCTACTAGTCTGGAAGAGACAGGGGAAGATGTGACCTATACAATCTGAGAAGCAGAAAGGGAGAAAGAAAGATGGGACTGGATGGTCAGAGAGCCAGAGAAAAGGTTGTATTTAGATACTGTTATGTCCACCATCAGATAGATGTGCATCATCCCTATATACTTCCTAAAACATGGTAGGGTTAGTCATTTCAACTGCAATTATCTTTGCAGAGTCTTTATAACCTGCTCCTCAGTGATTCCTGAAGTTTGGAGGCAAAAATCACACTTCCTATATTCCAAATTCTACACTATAACTGATTCCACTAAGAATATCATGTATTTTTTTTTAAAGTAGGGTCCAGTTTTCAAAGAAAAAAGCCACGAACTCAATTTAGTCACGTAGCAATTCCCCCCTTATTTTTCTTGACTGGAGCCATAGAAAGGTACAGAGCTAGTATGAATTATTATATCTCCATTCAAGTGGCTAGATAGAAGCTAGAAATCAAGGAATGATTCCATTTCAGGAGACTTTTAACACATTTTTTGCAAACAACATCAATCTGGGTAGGGGGTGGCCAATAGTACTTCCAGCAGTGAAGAAATGCAGCTTGCAAAGGAACCTTAATTTTCCACAAAAGACAGAAAGTGGATCAGATATGTGGAAGATAATTGAAAGATACTTAAGTTTGTTTAGGCTTTTTCATTGGTTTGCTTAATACTCAAGTGGACCAGAATGTGAACTATCACTTGGACGGCATCTGCAATTTTTGAACATCTGGTTCTTTGAAGTCCCATATTTGGCCCTGTTCTCTAAACAACCAGAGGGAGTTATTATTCCATGCTGCATGGACTTGGCAGTTGCCATAGAGTATAATGGGCCAGTGGCAGTGATGGGAACTCTCAAATGGAAGAAATGTCAGAAGAAACTTGATGGTGAGGTTGGCTAAACATGTCTAGGCATAAAGACACACACAGCCCCACAGATCAACTAGGGAGAACAAATTGGGATAACACTGGGTAGAGCCAATTTCTTGCCAAAGTACTGAATGTTGCTGTCATCAAACATTTGGATCATAGATTTAGAGTTGGAATGGACCTTTAGAGGTCATCTGATTTATTACCCTTATTTTATAGATGAGGGAACATAGGCCCAAAGTGCTTAAGTGGTTTGGTCAAAATCACACGGCTCATAACGGGCAGAGGTTGAAACCTTCAGACTTCAAATTCTTCACTCTTTCCACAACATCTCACTTCTTACTAAGTCTCCTTTGTACAATGATTTAATAATTAGTTCCGATTGTGATTCCTCTTCAAACCTTGGTTACCACATAAGGTTCTTTATTCTCCATGATACATCTGCCCAATTCTTTGGATCTGGATGTGTTTGTAATATGATTCTCACCCCTACCTGTATAGAAACACATTGGCTGCACTGAACCCTGTCTTACATTTCCCAAACTGGTGAAGTTTCAATCAGCATTCAGTCATAGCCCATGGGATGTAGGGTCAGGGTAGTAGGGGATATTTATCTTTTTTTTTTTTAATTTTTGGTGTGGCAGTTGGGGATAAGTGACTTGCCCAGGATCACACAGCTACTAAGTTTTAAGTGTCTGAGGCTAGATTTAAACTCAGGTCCTCCTGACTCTGGGGGTGGTGCTCTATCCACTGCCGCACCTAGCTGCCCCATATTTATCTTTTAATAATAAAATCAACTAGCCAGCAATTATTTATTGGCTGTCAATCATGGACCTAGCCCTGTACCAAGAAGTATGACATAGGCTCTTATACTCAAGAAGTCTACAACTAAGTTGTTGGAACAAAACCTATTTGGAAGACCTGGGTTCGAATCCCAATTCTGTTACTACTGTGTGACCTCTAGCAAATCATTCAATGATCTTTCTAGGCCTTAGTCTCTCCTTGAATAAAAGGAGGCCATTGAACTAAAAGATACCTAAGGCCCCTTCCTGGATTATTTCCTATGACTTTATTATATAAGTATTCATAGCAACTAGTAACATAAGAGTATTGGATAAGACTGCATGTTGCGGAATGCCAAATTGTGCCATTTGGCAGTTGAACAAAGGGAGTGCAGTATTATATTAAAGGCACTATTTGTGCAGTACAGATAATAAGGGCAAAAAAAGAGAGAAGGGAAGAGATTCATGTGGATGGGCATCAGGAAAGGGTTCATGGAGGTGATGAATAAGGATAGATAAGGATGAAAAAGGTTTGGATAATCAGAGAGAAAGGGGAGGACAGGTCTAGCACTGGGGACATATAGTGTGTTCATAGAAAAAATTGGAAAAAGTCATTTGTAAGAGTCTGAACCAATGAGGATAGGAATTTCTATGAAATTGAAACAGGAAGTAAGGATCAAGGATTTGGATTAACACAGACTTCTCCACTGCTATGCCCCTAGAATCTCCTTTGATTGGCCAGCTTTGGCATTGTTTTTCTGGCTTCCAGAACCACATAGCATTCCTTGGACATCTCCAGTCTGGCCATCTCCTCCTTCACCCTTTCAGCTTTTTAACTCTACTTTTATGTGGTCTTTTCCTATTGCGATGTAACTTCATTGAAGGTAAGAGCTGTCTAAGATGCATTTATTTCTGTCTCCATTGCTTGGCCCAATGCCTAAAATGTAGGAAGTATATCATAAGTGTCCTATCATCTATCTATCTGTCTGTCCCACTGTTTGTCCATTCATCCATCCACCCACCTGCCCATCTATCTATCTATCTATCTATCTATCTATCTATCTATCTATCTATCTATCTATCTATCTACCTATCTCTCTAACTATCTATCATCTATTATCTATCTTTCTATCAGAGAGCTGGCCCTGGAGTCAAGAGGATTTAGTTCAAATCTCTCCTCAGACACTTACTAGCTTTGTGACCCTGGGCAAGTCACTTAACCCCAATTGCCTTAAAGCCTCCAGGGCCATATCCAGTCATCCTGATATGTCTTTTCACAGAACTCAGATGGCCCTGGAGGAGAGAGTAAGGTTGATGACCTTGCACAGCCCTCCCTTACTTAAATCCAATTCAGTGCAAATCACAACATCACCCCAATTTCATGACCCCCTTCAAGAATGAAGGACAAGCAATAAGAAGAAGAAAAAGGATCTAGCTATCACCTATCATTTATATATCTATCATTTATTTATCTACCTATCATCTATCTATTTATCTACCTATCTAATATCTAGCTGTCCTGTAACCTTTCTTCATTGTCCTGATCAGCCTTGGAAAAGCCTCTTTCTTATGAGTTAACATTAAGAAAAGTTATTTTATATGACTCTAAGTCCTGCTGATAGTTATCTACATTGGATAGTCTCATGATAATAACAGAATTGGGATGTTTTTCAAAAGCCTTATAGGATAAATACCTACCTCTGGTGGCATAGCCTGCAGAAATGTCATAGACTTTCCCACAACACCAGGCATGGATGTGAACATAATGTCATGCAAAAGATCAAGATGGAGAAAGAAGGAAGCAGATGACTGAATATATACTGAATTCTTAGCCTGGAATCTAAGACTGCCAATATTCTGACTCTAAACTCTCTTTTCTGTTTTATCTGGTAAGAAAATAATGAGATTTGGCGGATACTCAAAGGCCCACCTGGAGATTAATCTAAACTGATTGAATTAAGTGAGAGTGATTGACTTTGCTGATTAGTCTACTTAAAGTTAATTATATTGTAACCACACCTGGCTGGCCCTTAAGAGGGTATTGTTCTCAGAAGCTAAGAACTTCTAACTCAACAAGAGACCACCTTCAAGTCCAGTGAACCAATGGTTTTGGATGATGCTAACTAATCAGCTTGAAGCAGTGTGTAAGGTACCACCTTTGCTCTGGACCTATAAAAAGCTTTTACACTCAGTTTGCTGGGCAGTTCGTGATTGAAGCCAGCTATGGGTGGAAGACTTGAGGAAGAACCAGACCAGGCTGGAACTCTAGGCTAGATAGGTCTTTTCTTAACTTTCTGAACTCCACCTGTTCTCCTTTTTTCTAATACCTAGTATGCTTTAATAAATGCTTAATGCCTAAAGACTGGTACTAAAGCTTCTAATCTAAGGTGACTACAGATTTAGATTTTAAACATCACAATCTCCATTAGTACCCTTCAGACTCTATTTTCTGGCCAAACTAGACCACTTCCTATTCAACTGAGCCCCATAAACTATCTCCTATATCCATTCATTTGTATTTGCCATCCTTCATGCCTGGAATGGGTCCCCTCCTTATCTCCACCTGTTAAAGTTCTAACATGTCAGTTGAGTTGTTACCTCATCTGCAAAGCCTTCCTTTATTCTTCTCCATGCTTGAAAGGGTCTTCTCCTTCCTTAAATTTACTAGAACATTTTGTTGATATTTTTCCTTGGCTCTACTGCCACCTTCCTTGGATTTCACTTATCTCTATTCTTGATATATTCTGGCCTTTTAACCCAAATAGAACATAAGTTCCCTAAGGACAAGAACTGTGTCATTCTTTTTCTTTACAGTCTTAGCTCTTGGAATGGTGCCTTTACCTTCAGGAATTTCTAGACTTAATAAACATGTGATGATAATATGACTAATATGGAAATAGGTTTTGCATGACTGTACATGTATAACCTATATCAAATTGCTTGCCTTCTCAATGAGGGAGGGAGGGTGGAAGACAATTTGAAACTCAAAAAAATTTTAAAAGAATGTTAAAAATTGTTTTTACATAAAATTGGGGGAAAAGAAAAGTTAAAAAAAGAAAAATACATGTAATGAATTGAATTATTGATATAATAAAAAATCAGATTTCTAAAAAGGAAAATTTTTGGCTCCTTTATTTTAAGAAATCTTAAATTTTTCTACAAATAAAAGTCTTTGGCAAGCTCTAATTTATTTCCACTTAGCTCTGAAACTAAGGTGAATAGAGACTTAATGGAAACAATCATTAATTTCCCACCATCTGTGGGGATGCAGGTTAGGTCAGTTGGGAGTTGCCCCTGAATCTCAATGAGGAGACAGAGGGAAAGCACTTAGCACAGTGCCTGGAACATAGTGACTATGTAAACAAATACTTGATCATTAGCAGAAAGGAGAAGAGGTACCCATCAAAAAAGACACTCATCAGAAATCCTTTGATCCTGCTTGAACAGCAAGCATTGAGTTGAATTGAATTGGATTGAGTTGATCACCTGTAGACTTTGCTCATTAATCAACAGCCCTGGGAACATCTCAGGAGTCATAAGAACAGATAATTTTAAAATTCTTTTTCTCTTCTTCTCAACATGTATTCTTTATATAAGGATGTAAGAAGAGAGGGAATAGTACTTCCAGCCTTCTAAGAACTATGTAAAATAACTGGAGACTATTTCTACATTACCTGCAAGGACATAGATGCTTAAATGCCAATGCATCTCCCATAGCTATTAAGTTGAAAGAAAACTTGAAATCTCTAAAAACAAAACAAACCTATACTAGAACTTTTGAATCATAAGCAAGTTATTTGAGGCCTAGATCTAAAGTTTTCCATGGTTTTTCCCCCTATAAAGCAATAATAATAATGTTTGAAAATTACGAAAATGATGGTGTGTATTTTATTTAAGGGATTGGTACTTGGGCCTTACTGGTCAAGACTTAGCTATTTTATTCATATTATAATTGTCACGATTATCAATTCATCATTATTTCATCAGCAAAATCCCTTATCAGTTGCCTACATTTAGACGTTTGGGGCACTGTCCAGAAGAATTTAGGAAGCCAGAGTCCCTGCCCAGGGAAGAGTTTGACATATACTGTTTGTTGTTGTTATTTCAATTTTTCAGTCATGTCCAAATCTTCATGACCCTATGGACCATGGAACACCAGGCCTTTTTGTCCTCCACTATTTTCCAAAGTCTTTCTAAGTTCATGTTTGCTGCTTCCATGACAATATCTATCCATCTCATCCTCTGCTGGCCCCTTCTCCTTTTGCTTTCAATCTTTCCTCACATCAAGGTCTTTTCCAATGAGTCTTGTCTTCTCATTAAGTAGCCAAAGTATTTAAGCTTCAGCTTAGGTATTTGTCCTTCCAATCAATAGTCTGCATTAATTTCTTGAAGTGTTGATTGATTTGATCTCCCTTGCTGTCCAAGGGACTCTTTCAAAAGTCTTCTCCAACATTGCAATTTGAAAGTGTCAATTCTGTGCCACTCAGCTTTTCTTATAGTCAAACTCTTAAAGTCATATATTCCTAATGGAAAAAAACATAGCTTTGACTATATTAACCTTTGTCAACAAGGTGATGTCTCTGCTTTTTAATATAATGTCCAGGTTTGACATAGCTTTCCTTCTAAGGAACAAGCATCCAGACAAATCCGCATCAATGTTCAATAGAAGATAAATATAAGACAATAGAGGATAAACAAAAAGTTGTTGTTGAGCCACTATACACTGATATCATACCTGACGTTTGTAGACCAGCTTATAGCTATTAGTTATCCACCAATTCGATTAAGCCTGCTAATACATTTTTTAAAAATGTTTATCTTTGAAAGTCATACCTTTGGGAACAAAAAATAAATAAATAAACTTAAGCTCAATCCAAGTCTTTTTAAGACTCAACAAATATTTTGCTCTGCTTAAATCTGAACATGGGAGCAGTTAGCTCTTGAACAAAAAACTACAGTTTACTATTTTACTGATCATTGATTGGCATTAATCAAGGACGTAACCCTTGCTGTATATTTTGAGTAAATAAATACAAAATGATATGAACATAAAATAAAAGACCTGATTTTTGAGGTCTTTTGCAAAGTCTCTTAATTTGTTGTTACTCCTCTTATTTTCATTTGGGCAGACACTGATGTTGCCAGAGAGAAGCTATCACATTTCTCTTGATCAGTCTGTGGAAATCTGACGGAAAAACTCAGCTGTTTGAATGATGGAAGAGAGCTGTCTCTCAATAGGGATGGCAGATTAATTGTAAAGAGTGCCATCATTCTACTCCTAGGGAGCTGTCTAAGCAAGGAGAAAATGGTTGTGCTCTTGTACTTGTTAGTGAAGAACTAAAAGATGATCAGGTTTCTTTGGCAAGGTCTTCCTAAAGACCACAGTGAAAATGACTGTTTAGATTGTATGACTTTTTTTTTTTTAAAGAACAAACACACATCACCCTCAGATTCACTACCACTTTCAGGCAGATATCTCAAAGCATGACAATAGATGATGCTTGCTATCTAACAGGGCATTCTTTGATTTTTCAATTTTCACATCTGCGCATTAGCTGGGCTAATCAGCAGGCTATTTCTAGCCTGTTGCTCTCTTAGTTTCCATTTGTTCATACATAAAATGAGGGTACTGCAGTAGTTGACTTAGAAGGTTATTTTTCAGTCTAACATTCTGGGATTCTAAGAAGCAAATAGCAACTAAACTTCTTGAAAGAAGACAGTGGGAGAAAACCAAGGGAGAGACTGAGATGGTTTAGGGTCACATACTCACCTGGTCCCCTTCCCACTCCTTTAACTAGTTAGTTGGGACTCCAAAACAGATACTGATAATGCCTACACTTTGAGGCTAGGGATTCATCCAAGTATAATTTTCCTAAAACAACAACAATACACAACAGTTCCCAGCCAGTGAGATTTAACACCCTTTGTGGGTGCTTTGCTCCAGTATGTTAATAATGAGCTCATAAATGCTAATGAGGAACGCCCTTTGGCTTAACAGTCTGCCAAGTTAAACAAGCCACTTTAGAGGCCCAGGGTAGCATGTCCCTTATTATGTTGGGTTTGCCCACTATTATCTGAAGAAGTCCTAACTCAATTTCCTTTTTACTTACCCTCCCCAAACACTGAAGCAACTTCATGGAAACTATCCCATCCTGCTTTGTGAAGATTGCTCCTCTCCAAGGCTGCTGAGGACTGGCCTAGGCCAGTCAGAGAGTGGGAAAGCTTCCCCCTTCCCTATCCTTTGGCCCTCCCTTGCCACCAGCTGCCTGCTTGACTACTCACACTAGTTGGATAAAACTAGAATCAGCAACTCCATTCCTTCCAGTTATATGGAAGCTCCCCTGCCTCCTCCTTCACTGCCAGAACTGTCATCTGACCTATGGATGCAGCCTAAGAACCCTTGCACCACCATTGAATCCTTAGGAATTCTAGAACTTTCCATGTGGCCTGCTGTGGGACTTTCTTTTATGTGTTATATCTCTCAATCAGAGCATAAGATTCTTGAGAGCCTTCAATTTCTAGTCTGTTTTTTTTTTAAATTTGTATCTCTAGCATTATCACACTGTAAGAACTTAATAAATGTTTTTTTTCTTTCATTCATTCATTCATTCATTCATTCTATCATCACCCAATCTTTGAGATGAAGGTATTTCAGGGAGTTCTTTTAAAATGGTCTTCTCTGGGGTGGGTTCAGAAATCTCTAGCATAGCTTTTGTGAAGCCTTGGTCTCCTTAACACTCTTTCATTGGTTCAGTGTGCTTCCCTGTTCCCTTATCAAACTCTTTCTGGTGAGAGATAAGAGTCAGTGCACTGCGTGGGTAAAAAAGGAACAGAGAAGAAAAAGATCAAATTGTGCCATCCAGGAAAAGATAAAATGGTGATATGCAAATCCTGTACAAAGTATTATGCAAATAAACATGTGGTCCTCTTTCCTATTTATCTTGTTGCCCCACCCAACTCTTGAAAAGTCTCCATCAGGTAAATGACATTTTGGTCTAAGATATCGAAAGCTTCTTAGGCAGAAAAGGGTTAATAATACTGCAAACCATCTGGGATCAATGGGGTTAATGCTACAATTTTCCAAAAGAAAAACTGCCAAGAAGCAAGAGGAAGAATTTTGTGGGAGCAGCACTTTCCAGAAAGAGACAGACACAAGTGTCAGAGGGGCGCCTATAATCCTGAGTATACCACTTGAGCACTTGAGCCTGTGTATGGTGACGTGTGTCAATAATCTGTGTGTGTGTGTGTGTGTGTGTGTGTGTGTGTGTGTGTGCGCGCGCGCGCGCATTTTCGCATGCGCGCTCACTCAAGCGAGTGGTGTGGGACTGATAAATTAGTGAGTAAAACTGCTAACTCCTAGAGAAGGGGCATCTTCTGAATCCCCTCCTTGGCTCCAATCCATTTGGAAAAGAAGACAGATGACAAAGAAGAAAACTGTCTTAGGTTTCCATAAACACTGCAGTTATTTATTTTATTTTTGTTTGAAATGTTAAACATGTTCAAAAAGGAAAATTTGTCAGGGCACCAGGCAAGTGTCTCCAGATCGGTGGTGCCATCAGCATTTACTGTAGGACCTGGACAAGAAAGCCTGTCTCTGGTCTTGTCTAGCTGGAGAACTTGCCAGCTTTGGAGGCCTGAAGGTCCTTCCCTCCCACAAACCCTCTTGTGCTCCACAGGTCATTTCTTCCCTTCCCTTCCCTTGCCACCCTTCCAGACACCAATGGGACTGAATCAATCCATTTTCTCCTTGGAGGAAGGGCATTTCCCAGTCACCTCTGGTCATCGATGTAATTGAAAGACATCTGATTTAGGATTAAAGGATTGGGATTCTGAACTCAATTCTGTGGCTGTGGTCAAGTTACTTTTATTATCTGTGCCTCATTTTCCTCACCTGCAAAAAAGACAAAGCTATATGAGATGATTCCTAAGGGTCCTTCTACATCTCTTGATCTGAGTTCTCCTCTCAGGTGTAGCGAATACTTAAGTTCCTCACAGAAACAGAGAGGGTAAGGGTCAACAAATCCATGCACCAACTCATAGAAGTCAAGACTACAGGGGACCCTCTCGCCACCCCCTGCCCTCATCAGCACACACACATTTGTCCAAACATAAAGTATACCCTTTTACTTTAAAGTAGTTGACTAGGTTTCTCTGTCCCATTTGACTTCTGCAATTTCCCTTAGCTCCCACTTCTGCCAACCACTTCATCAGCTCATCACAGAAAGAGCAAAAAGTCCAAGGAAGGGAATAAAGGTGAGAACAAACCCAGAAGAACTCAGAGAGGGGGCAGCATGGGATTGCAGATATTTATACCATTGTATCAGCAGGTCACATAGAGCTGAATACAGAAGCTGAAAATAGAGACAAGGTACCTAGGCTTGGTTCTCGCTTTTGGTTTGAAATGAAAATCTGGCTCTCTTAGTGCCTCCACAGAGCAGTGTATGGGCAAATTTAAGACAGCTGTGAAAGGAGGGGACCTGCATTGTGGGGCTTGGCCTCTCATCCAGGAATCAAAGAAGCACAGATTCCCCCAAATGGCAGAGTTATCCAGAGTTCGTCCTCTTATTCTCCCTCCCCCTCTCCAGGAAGAACCCAGCCAGGGCAGGCAGGGTCTTCTACCATTGCAACTCCAATGTCTCACACTTTTTAATGTCAGTAAATTCTCCATTATCTTCTTCATCCTTCTTGTTGGATTTCCATCATGTTTCTCTCTCTCTCTTTTTTTTTTTTTTGGTCAGTGTTCTTTCCCCAAGGAGCAGGCTTATGTTGTGGATAACATTGAGATATGTATCCCTGATGTACAATGTTAAGAATGAGTAACTCCTTGGGTATCTTCAAATACAGGAGATAATCCCCTTCCATTCTCTCTGTACCTCCTTCTCCCTCACTATCTGTCTAGGGTCATGTAGTCATGTTGGCATGGGATATAGTTGCATGTAATGTGAATGATGACTCCTGAAAAGCACTTTGGATCAAGGAAAAGGGCATTGAACTTCCTGCCAAGCCAATAGAATTAATATCAGTGTGATTCTCCCTGGTATGGGCTTGGTCAAAGGGATGGATTTATAAAATATATGAGGGGGCGGCTAGGTGGCGCAGTGGATAAAGCACCGGCCCTGGATTCAGGAGTTCCTGAGTTCAAATCCGGCCTCAGCCACTTGACACTTACTAGCTGTGTGACCTTGGGCAAGTCACTTAACCCCCATTGCCCCGTAAAAAAAAAAAAATTAAATATATGAGGGGTTGTCTCAGTCTGGCTTTTAGCATCTTCCAGCTTCCACCCCATCCCTTAAGGGAAAAAATATCCTGCTTTTTTAATTGGTCTGCCCATTAGGCAATTTTTCCCTAACTTATGTTTTTCTCCTGGTCTCATTTCCTTTCTATTCTAATGCCTTGGGCCATCATCAACATCTCTCCTTCCATGGTGCCTACACCCTACCAAGAAGCTGGTACCCAGCTATCAGGCCTGTTTCTGGGTGTTGTCAGAGTAAAGCAAACTGATTTCAGCACTTCGACCTCTCCACCCAAGTCGGTCCCTTTGGCCCCTTAACCACATGTCTTGTGTTCTTCTGATTTTCCCCCTTTCTGTCAGCACATTTCTGGTCTCCAACTAACCCTGTCACACTCCTCTGGAGATACATGAGAGGCACCTCCCTGGCCTAGATGCATACATTTTCATCCTGCTTTTTCAACAGTTCTTTTACTACCATCCTGGTTTCTCTCACATGCACTCCTCATGCCCAGAGACTTGAGTCACTCTCAGTAGTGAATTTGCTATGATATCAACTGTCCTCCCTTACCAGCATCCTTCTAACCCACAGAGATTCAAAGGAGAAAAGAGGAAAGAGGTTAAGGAACAGTCAGCAGCAAATGATAGAGTCCTACCTACCCATTCCAGGACATGTCTACAAAAAAAAATCAGTTTGATCAGCCAACATTCTTTTAATTTGGATTTCCAGACAACCAATCTGAGTATCATGATTGTAGGTATGAAATCCATGCCTCATCCCTAAGAATCAGGGCCAATTGTTGTGTTCTTTCCACTATACATGAAGGGAATCAAATTGTACCTGATCCAGGATACATGATGCAAAGGTTATTTGGATTGAATAAAGACTGAGGTAAACTACTTGCTGTATAGATGCCTCACCTTTCTAGACTAGGAGTCCATGGAAATTTGAATTACTGTCTAAGGAAGGTGGGAGGGAATGGATAGAATTTGAAACTAAAAACGAATTTATTTTTATTTTAAACATGTAATTGGGGGAAAATAAAAATATTTTAATTAAAAAAAGAAAGAAAGTGGGGGCAGCTAGGTGGCACAATGGATAAAGTACTAGCCTTGGATTCAGGAGAATCTGATTTTAAATCTGGCCTCAGACACTTGACACTTACTAGCTGTGTGACCCTAGGCAAGTCACTGAATCCTCATTGCCCCGAAAGAAAGAAAGAAAGGAAGGAAGGAAGGAAGGAAGGAAGGAAGGAAGGAAGGAAGGAAGGAAGGAAGGAAGGAAGGAAGGAAGGGAGGGGGGAGGGGGGAGGAAAGGAAAGGAAGAAAGAAAGAAAGAAAGAAAGAAAGAAAGAAAGAAAGAAAGAAAGAAAGAAAGAAAGAAAGAAAGAAAGAAAGAAAGAAAGAAAGAAAGAAAGAAAGAAAGAAAGAATACAAACACCTTGGGCTTGGGAGGTGGGAGTGGGGATGATAGGGTGGAACAGAAGAAGAAAGTTCTCTAGGACTATAAATGACTTTAAAGGGATGACTGGTTTTTTATTAATATACCAGTAAAGGGCTTTTTAAGTGTATTTTACTCATACTAAAGATAACTAGAATGGCTATTATACTATAAATATCCTACCACTAGGATATTTCATTGAACACCTGTAGACTGTGGACTTAGAAAATCAGTTAAAAAGATACAATCTGAGTGAGGGGAATGAGGGGACATTTGCCTCAGAGCAGATTCCACCCTTCCATAGTCTCAGGGTCTCTATTCTGGACCCTCTCTATATCCTCCACATTTATTTCTTTGACTGGAAGGCTCAGAATTGGATATGGGACTCTTATCATGTAGAAATCTAGTCCCACCCAGTCTCTGTTGGCCCTCAGAACTATAGCTTTTAAAGAAAAAAGTCTCGAAATCCCATACAAGATACCCCAGTAGATAAGACTCTCTGGAGAATATATAATCAAGAACTCTGAGAAAGAGTTCTTAGTCCAAGGTTCCAGTTCAAACAGGAATCCATTGAAAGTATACAGGCCTTAAGCAGAGTCACAGTTCTACCTTTGGACTGGAGGTTGAAGAAAGCACTAGAAGCTGTGAGATGCACATTTGATCACACCCAAGATTTTGCCTTCCTTTGTAACCCCAGTACTTAGCACAATGTCTGACACACAGTGAGAACTAAACAAATGTGTGTTGATTGACCAACTGGCACTAAGAAAGCTGCTGTTTTTATTGAATGGGCAGTAAGGTTTTACGTCCCCTGGATTTGGGAGTGTTGGGCCCATGCTGCAAAAGGGGACTTATTCAGTACCAAAATCACTGGCCTGCATCTCCTACCAGCTCCCCCAGCCCTACGCTTTCCACACTGTTCCGTAGAAAACTACCCACTGACCCAGTGAGTAGCTGTTGAACTCCAGGTCTCTGTGACTCTCTGGTGCCCTCTGAGGATGACTGGAGAGACATCTATGCATTCCCATCTTCCCCATCTTCAGCATGGTGTCTCTGTCTACATTCCTTTCCTTCTATGTGAGGTTAAGACATTAGGGAAGGGCTCTCCTGCCTGACCACCAAATCATCCCTCTTACCCCACTCTACAGACAGACTTAGATGTTCCCAGTCCCCTGGCTCAGATTTTCCTAGTCAAGTGCAGACTCTACTGGGTGGAGGACACCTCTAAGTCTCCCTAAGAGTATAATCCACTGTTACAGAGTCACTGCTGCCTTCCAGAACCAAGCATGCTAAACCCAATGACATTTTCTTCATACATTGGAAACAAAAAAGTAACATTTTGCTTTTAACAACACTTTCTGGGTTTCTTCCGAGTATTATAGACAGATACACACACACAAATGCACAAACACTTCATCCCTTGTCTCATCTGTACAATGTAAACAGAAAAGATGAGAAAGACTAAGAATAAGAAAAGAGGGGAAAAGATAAAAAAGCCAATGAAGACTGAGACAGAAAAATAAAGACAGAGACAAAGAGATGGCATGATAGACCATGACTAACAGAGAAGAAAAGGAATAGGATGATGGTCCCAGGGGAACTCAATCCTTGTTTATTCCTAGAATTGAGGGATGAAACTGAAATCCAGACAAAAAGTACCTTAAGCTTTCTTGACAATAAAGAGAACTGATGGAAGGAAATATAAGTGGAAGGGGGGGAGGAGTAATAAAACAAGGAAAAACAGAGTGACCCAAAGATTAAGACTAAAAGTATATCTCCCCAACATGAAGGTGAGACCAGGGGTGACAATCTCTTAAAAGCCTAATTTAATTCAACTGCATGAAGTCTCTTTAAGTGACTGAGTACCTGTGGTTTACCTGACCCAAAGGGAGTTTGCATATTGACATCTCTTCACATTATAACAAAGCAGTTTTTGCCCTCTCAGGGGTAGGGGTAAGTATGCTTATTTTGGGATGTCTTAATAGGGAAGGTTTACTAAGGTGAAGTAAAAGGAAAAAGAACTATGTTTTCCAAGGAGATGGTCTTTATCGGAGAATACTCTGATCTCTCTGGAGGAAATGATGCTAGAAAAGGCTAGCAGTGGCAAATGTGTCCAAGAAACCTTTAAACTGAAATTGCTCCTATCTTTCTGGCCCTTACTTTGTACCTACATATTCTGAAAGAGGGTTGGACAAGATTATCTACATACTTTCTAAAAGGCCTTGGACTCCCCTGACAGGTATTGTGGACATAAAGTCAACCAGAAGCAGGATGGCTTCAAGAATAGTGAAGTGAAATGGAGGGTAAAAAAAGACCTAGATTTGGAGTCAGAGGTTGTGAGTTCAGATACAGCCTCTGCTGCTTATTACTCGTGGGACCTTGGACAAGTCACTTATCTGGGCCTCAGTTTTCTCATCTGAAAAATGAAGGTGTTGAACTAGAAAGACTCAAAAATCCCTCCCAATTCTAATTTATAACCCTATGATTCCATGTCGTGGGCTCTAGGGACTGTTGAAACAGGTTGACTGGAATAAATGTTCCAATTCACCAAAAGGAATTTCTTTTCTTTAGTCAGTGCTTTCTAGCGGCAGAGTATATTTTCTCTTAATTAGCGGTAACTCACCACTGATACCATTATCTTCTGACTTGAGTTTTTGTTTATTTTTTGTTTGTTTGTTTTTTGTGGGGTGGGGGCAATGAGATGAAGTGGTTTGCCCAGGGTCATACAGCTAGTAAGTGTCATGTGTCTGAGGCCGGATTTGAACTCAGGTCCTCCTGACTCCAGGGCCAGTGCTCTATCCACTGCACCACCTAGCTGCCCCTGACTTGAGTTTTTGAATGGAAGCTCTGGCCAATCCTACCAAGAAGGAAAGATTTCAAGTATACATCTAGTGACAAGCTCCATGACTGTTATCTGGAAACTGGCTTAGCTAAATACAGAGAGATACCTAACAAGTTGGCTTTTTTCAGGCACAGAAACTTTTGGGAAGATTCTAGTGTCTTATAAGTGTTGCAATTGGCATTAGCAGCAGTAGTACAATTCCCAATGAGATCATGGATTCATAAGACCAGAGTATCATTGATTTAGAGATGGAAGTGACCTTAGAAGTCTCTTAGTTGAACCCCCTAATTTTACATATGAGGGTACTGAAGCCCAAAAAGAGGTCAAGTGGCTTGCTTCAAACTTTATAGCTTTTAAGTGGCAGAGGAGGGATTTGAACCTAGACACTTCGACCCTAAGTACAGTACTGCTGACAGAGCTTTGAATGAGTATCAAAGATAACAATATTGCAGCATTAGAGAATTAAGATTAGAGATAAATTGTTAAACAGAAGTTGGAGAAATTAAAAGGCTAAGGTATTAGTTTAGTAGGAATCAATTGACTATAAGGTGAATTTACCAATCCAGGTCTTTAATACACTGCTCTAACGCTTACCACCTATTCTGGGAAGCTTTACCAATGAGCCCATAATTAGCCTGAATCCCATCCCATCTTATCCCATCTCATCTCATACTATCCCATGCTATCTCGTTATATCCTATCCTATAGAATCCAATTTGTCTTCATTTGGGTTTGGTTTGTGTATCCATCCTATTTGTGTCTGTGTTGCCTATACCATATAGGAAATATAAGTCATGCCTGCCAAGCCAACTGTGAACCTCACCCTGACCTCTTCCTTTCCATCATTATTCACCTCCTCCGGGTAGGAACAGAAAGAGAAAGAGGCCAAAAATCACTCTGGAGACATTAATAGAGAATGTCTTTCCCGCTGTGTTCATCTGGTTAGGGTGGAGAAGAAGCCTGGGAAATATTAGAAGTGGGAGATAGTGGGTTCCTGAAGAACCCCTCTGCCTTGAGATCTAGGACTGATGAGTACAGGCTAGTTTCATCAGAAGCTAGATAACAAAGGCTCGATGATGAGAAGTAAAGGTACACATGAGGCATTTGAAGAAAAATCGAATGAGGAAGGCAACAGAGTAAGGAGGGAAGGGTGTAAGACATGAGGACAGTAACAGGACAAGGATATGCCCTTGTTGGGAAGGGGGAAGAACATTGCAAAGTAGCATCCAGTGCTTTTTGATGCAGAAAGTAGAAGAGCACTGGTTTGGAAAGCCAAATTACCTGGGTTCAAATCCCAGCTCTGCTGCTAACCACCTGTGTGACCTTGGGCAAGTGATTTCCTGTCACTAAGCCTGCTTCCTCACCTGTAAAATGAAAGAGTTAGATTGGATGATTGATCCCAGAGCCCCTTCCAGCCCTACATCTATGAACCTGGGATCCATTACACTTGTTGAGTCACATTCTTTCTCCTTATCAATAATTAACTTCCTCATTATAAAATAAGTGCCTTTGGGGCAGCTAGATGGCACAGTGGATAGAGCACTGGCCCGGGAGTCAGGAGGACCTGAGTTCAAATCTGGCCTCAGACACTTGACACTTACTAGCTGTGTGACCCTGGGCAAGTCACTTAATTCCAATTGCCTCACCAAATTCAAACAAACAAACGTGTGCCTTTGATATTTTGAAGCAGGGGAGATGAGGAATTAATTCAGTGAGACTTCTCTATTTTTATTTTTTACATAGCCATGAGAATGGACTCCCCAGTTATTAAAAAAGAAAAGAAAAGAAAATAGACTGAGAGACCAACCCTAGGATTCTGGTACTAATTTTACTTAGTATATAATATAAGGCAGGTCATTTGGCTTAAACTAAGGAAATCACTTTGCAAAAACTAGGACCCTTTCTGGATCTTAGTTTTTGCATCTAAAAAAATGAAGGAATTGGGCAATGTGGTACGGTGGAAAAAATGCTGGTTAAGAATCAGTGTCCTTGGGTTGAGCGAATCACTTAATCTTCCTGAGCCTATTTCTCACATATATAAAATGAGAGAGTTGGATGAGATAACATCTGCTAGAGCATTCTGGCTTGAAATCTATGATCCTACGACTCCATAATAAGTTTGTTCCTAAGGCGTTTTCCATTACTTAAAATTTATGAATCAAATATTGGTTGGATTCCATCACTGTACCTTTAAGAGAATCATGGTAGCTCCCAGTTACTTCTCATGTCTACTTGAAATGCTCCATCATGTGCTTAAACGTTCAACTGAGGAATTAAGATGTACCTTCAAAATGGTCTATATAATTCACTGCCTTCAAATTGATCACACAGTACAAGGGTTGAGGCTGCTTACCCATTGCTCATGACTTCTCTTTGGCCAACTGTCTCCACTATCAACCTCATCTCAAACAAAAGCATTTTAGATCTTTCATAAATAATTCACCTGCTTCCAAGTCTTTCCACAGATCAACTCCCCCTCCAAGTATGCCTTTCTGCTTGCTCTTCTCTCCACTTACCTGCCAAATAATGCTCCTCCTCATCTCATTCAAATAATGAATTCAAATATGATTCTTCCATGAAGCCTCTATAGATTAGCCGCACTCTAGTCTAATCCCTTGAGTAACCTTGCCAAGTTCTCATCCTCCAATCTCCCCACCACCCAGGTCATTTAGCACCTTTGATCATGTTTCCATGTTTATGCTGGGCATGAATATGAGCCTACTTTTTAGCCTTTTTCTACCTGTACTCTTAAAGGTTCTTAAAGGCAGGGTCATGAATTCTCCCTCTGAAACACTGTATGACATAAGTATAGGATTATTTCTACCTTAATTGGACAGAGTTCTTACTCAGATGTGTACACAAAGCCAAAAAGTTCCAAATTCCCCATTTCCTTTTCACCTTCCATCTCTTTAAGTTCTGTGCTCTCACAATAACATAGTAGGCACTTCATGAGATATAATTCTTGGAAAGAACCTTGGGAGGATCTACCTAATCTTGAAGCCTTTAGCTTCCTGAAGGTCTACCTCACTGGGGTGGGGGTGGGGGTGGTGTCTATAAATCCAATGAAAATTGGATACCTACATTATTTTTAAAGACCTTCGGGAAAGGAGAGCCCATAACTCCACACCATTAGTAAAAGTTTTCCCTGGGTTTAACTGAAATACTTCCTATTCCTATTCCTAAATCAACCTCTTTCATCATTTGCTATACCCAGGGCTAATAGAGAAAAGTAATAGAGAGGGTAGCTACGTGGTGCAGTCGTTATCCACTGCACTAGCCCTGGATTCAGGAGGACCTGAGTTCAAATCCCACCTCAGACACTTGACACTAGCTATGTGACCTTGGCAAGTCATTTAACCCTCATTGCCCCGCCCCCCCCCCAAAAAGTAATGGAAATGGAGGCATATAGACTTATGGGACACCAGCCTGTAGAATCATGGAGTGGAGGCATTCCTATAACATGAATCACATAGGGCACATGTCATATTCACACACATCTCAAGGTACTGATATGTGGACAGGTAGCTTAAAGAGAATATCAGACATGACCTTTCATATTCTTAAATACTTTCATTAAAACATTTCTCGGCCTTCTTTATTGAAACAAAATCCATTCTTGTTTCAGAAGAAGAAAGGTTCCCAAGTTTATAATCTCACTTTAGATAAATTTTCAGAATCCAAATTCAGAGACCAAAACCCTGACCACTTGGGTCCAGGTTCCCCCCAGAACAGGTTCTCTGGATAGAAGATAGTGCTTCTTAGTGGGAAAGAAGGCATTACACCATCTGTCTCCGTCTGAGATGGAGAGCCCAGCCCCAAACCTTATGAAATCTGGGAAAGGCTGAGGGTTGGGTCTAAGGTTTGGGAATCTATTCAGGTGCCTCCATGCAACATGAATTGGAGCTTTCTGCTCATGCCTGAAGAGCCCACAGCAAGTCTCTGTGCTCCCAGGCTCCCAGCCCCGAGCAGATATCTTTCTGCCAGGAAGTTTTAGGTTGAATGCAAGTCAGTAGCTGCCCTCGGGTTTCTTCACTCTCTCCATTTCTCTCTCTCTTCTTTAAGTGGTTGTTTTAATTTAAAAAGATAAATAACCTTTAAGCCAAGAGTCCAGATCCTGGTTTTAATTTCTAGGATCAGGAGTAAAAAGCGTCTGAAATAAAGAACAGGCTTTTTTGTTTGTTTGTTTAATGTGTATATAAATCCATAGCCTCATAAGACAAAAATGATACATTTCTGTCAATCCTTTCCTACTACTGACCTCACCAGATTGACATTACAGAATACCCAAGGTATTATTCAGTGATAGCAAGATTGTCTCTCCCACACACACACCTTTAACCATGCTGAGGTTCAGCCAGGTGTAAGTTCTCACCAAAATTCTCCACTGGGGACAGTCTCCAGTTTCATTCAGGATGTTATGAACACCAATTAAAGGCTACACCATGGGGGGATGGGGGGGGGCAGGTAGGTGGCATAGTGGATAAAGCACCCACCCTAGATTCAGGAGGACCTGAGTTCAAATCTGACCTCAGACAATTGACACTAGCCATGTGACCCTGGCCAAGTGATTTAACTGTCATTGCCCTGGGGGGGAAAAAGACTACACCATGGGACCTTTAGTGGAGCTATTTTAAAGAGATGTTGGAGGAGAAATATACTGGGAGTAGTCTTATAGATGAGGGTTTGGGGAGGGCAGGTAATACGCCTAAGAAGAGGAAGGCAGAGGGGGCAGCTAGGTGGCGCAGTGGATAGAGCACCGGCCCTGGAGTCAGGAGTACCTGAGTTCAAATCCGGCCTCAGACACTTAACACTTACTAGCTGTGTGACCCTGGGCAAGTCACTTAACCCCAATTGCCTCACTAAAAAAATTAATTAATTAATTAATTAAAAGAAGAGGAAGGCATAGTGGTATAGGGGAGTGTGGGGGGATCATGTGGAGAAGAACATCTGAAACTGTAGATCCAATGTCCCTCAGGACAGACTTTGTATTTACAAAATTATCCTTTATTCTCTTCCCCTTCTCTTTCTCCCTCCCCTTTACCCCATCTCTCTTCCCCCTCCTTCTCCTATTTAGAAAGCTACTTACTCTGCTTTGAAATATTCTAACCCAGAATTTCTGGCTCCAAGTTGTTTTCATTCTGTTCTCTGGAAGCTTTAGCAAATAAACCCGCCAGGCAAAATGTCATTGCTGGGAACCCACTGTGGGTACAAGTCATTTGTTTATGGGGATCTGGGAATTCAAGGACATATTTGACTCTTGTTGGGGGTGGATGTGACTGGAGGGTGAAATAGATCCCAGACAGCAACCCTATAATCATTTATTGCATTTATCTTCGCAGGATCTCATTGTCCGCTCCAGAAATTATCTCATCCATCCTTCTCAAGGTCCCAAGGATGTAGCAACATGAACATCATGATTGTTCTCCCACTATCATAGAAGGTAAAATCCAGAGAGGGAAGAGCCAGATTCAAGGCATGGAATCAGGCAATGTTCAAATTGGGAGCAAAAGATAATTCACTTTCTATTTGGTGATTTGGTGGCCTCCACACCAGCCTGGAATTTGTTAAGTTCCACTGTTTACCACAGTGTTTTGCATACTTTGGGGATTTAACAAATGCTTTTGGAATTGAAAGTGATGAGAGCCTGCCAAAGCAGGGACTTAGGACCTACCTATAATCATTTTCCTCCTCATCATCGTTGTTATCATCATTAAATATTCCCTAGGTATCTTCTGTGGTCAAGGCACTGACAAGTACCTTGTGAATACACATTAAAGATCACCTATGTAGAAAGCACTGTTCCAGGCACCATGAGAAGAAAGTCAACAAATGAAAGAATAGTTATTAATGCCTGTCTTCAAGAAGCTTATAATTGAATTAAAAAGTCAAGATCAATACAAATAATATAAATCTGTCTTTACTATTATTAGAAATCAAATGCTATACCAAATTCGTTTTCAATCGTCAGGAAGATGAGACAGGTGAGTTAATATGGTTCTCATTTACATTGCATCCTGACTTCTTTTAATTAGAACTGTGTATCAATCATAGCTCAGCCTCTTCCTCTGGACCTTGCCAGGCCTGGAATGTATTTCAGTCACAAATTCCTCCTAAATGATCATTTTTTTAAGTCATTTAATTAGATTAAGAAAAAAAAGCTTAATAAAAATTAAAATCATCAGCCACTTATTTCATAAAACTTAACATTCCATTCACCTTCTAGTTGCAACTCTCCAAGACAAAAACCATCTCTCAGGTTAAAGATCAGTTCTTCCTTCTTCAGTCTCCCAGTCATAGAAGAGAAAAACAAACCCAAACTTCACTTCAATATCTTAAAATTAGACATCCTTTCACCTCTGTTAGTTCACTTGTTATTTTTTTGGTGGGGAGAGGGGTACAAGGGGAGTCACCTCACAATACTTGCTTGGGAAACCTGTAGTTAACTGTACAAGGATGATCAGAGTAACTCAAGTGGTGGCTTAGTGCCAAACTGAACACTGAGTGTTTCCACCAGAATTCTTCCTGCTTCCACAGATGTTCAAAGATCAAAATGGCAGCAGCTAGGATCCTGGTTCTGCCATGTATTCTCAGGCTCAGCAGAATAGGAGAGAATATTTTCTCACCTATACTGTCTTGGTCTCATAGTGCCTGTCATAGCATGAGTTGGAAGAGAAGAGAAGAAAACACTCAAAGTCTTAATACCACTTGGGAGAAAGGAAGTTGAAAAGAGAGATGGGAAAGGCTTCTACTATTCTATATTAAAACCTCTTTTCTCTCTGTCTCTCTGTCTTTCTGTCTCTGTCTTTCTATCTATCTGTTTCTCTGTTTCTGTTTCTTTCTGTCTGTTTCTCTCCCTTTCTGTGTCTCTCTCTTTATCTCTCTTGATTTCTCTGGCTCTCTCTCTCTCTCTGTCTCTGTGTGGTATATATGATGTCTGTGACCATCACAAGTCAAACAGGCAAATGACCAGGAGGTATGGGAATGGAGTGCATGCCAGCTTTAGCGGTTTGTTGATCTAGCATCATCAGTACCTGGAGGAAAGACCTTCAGAACCCAGTCTAGCACTTGCTGAGATGTGGACTCATTCAGAAGCTATGCCACATTTGAAAGTGAACTTGGTGGGACCAAGGTTATGAAGAAACTTAATTTAAGTCTGAATACCCCCTTCCTTAATGAAATGGTGCCTCTAGGTTCTAGAGGAAAATATTTTTATCTCTCCTGTTTTCATATCTTTCCAATTAAAAGTAATCAATGGAAATTGGTTAAATGAAATTGGGGGCACTAATCTATGGTGGCTAATGGTGAGAGAAACATGATAGAATAGAGGTTTGAGGTAATAGCTTTAGAGAAAAGATGCCTCAACACCTCAGGGTACCCATAGAACACTGAAAAGTGGGTGTATCTGTCTTAGTTCTGAAATAATAAGGATAGAACCATCACCAAGCACCTCAAACCATCATACAAGTTTATCTTGTGGGATCGGAGTAGAATCTGTTTTAGATGCATCTAAAGCAACATCAAGAATGACAATAACAAGGGAGGTAATCATGATTTTAGTCAACATAACAAAAAGGTAATCATGGTTAAGAAATAAGCAAGCAGCTAGGTGGTACAGTGGATAAAGCACTGACCCTCGATTCAGGAGGACCTGAGTTCAAATCTGGCCTCAGAGACTTGACACTTGACCATAGGCAAATCGCTTAACCCTCATTGCACCATAAAAAAGCAAAAAAGAAAGAAAGAAAGAAACAAGAAAACTTAATTATGCTTAAAAACATAATAGATAATGAATCAATAGCAATACTAAATATATATTCATCAGATATAATAATATCTAAGTACTTCAAAGGAAAAGGAATTAAACTACAGGGAGAAATAAATATCAAAACAATCAGTGTTGGGGACTTTGACATATTACTTTCCAAACGTAGCCTTCAGGACCTAGACAAATTTCTCAGAAAGTTAAAGCAAAAAGAAAGTGAGGCTCCAAACAGAAATTTAAGGAAATTAGATATGATGGAACTGCTGGCAATTACTAAATGGAAATCTTAAGGAATACACATGCATATGTGTCAGTAAAAGTATATACATATAGCATATATAAAATATATAATACATACATTATATATGATGTGTGTGTATTCCTCAGCTATGAATATGTCTTTATAAAGATTGGCCAGGTGCTAAGGTAATCGTTCTCAAAAAGTATACCGTGGTACAGTACCATGAGTTTCAGTGGGTATGCCATGAAATTTTTTATGTTTTAATAACTTTTATTTTGTAAATAACAGAAACTTTATAAATATTTTGATTATGCATTTTACCCAAAATACATAGTATATTAAGTATAATATTTGAAAAATAAGTAAAACATCTTTCCTATAGGAACTAATCTCAAAATACATCTGACCTTGAACTTACAAAGAACTTAACAAAAGCGATTGCTCTTATCGAAGAAAAAATGTATATACACATAGTGATGCTAACTTAAATGTCCAGCATGCCATGATTCATTATAACAATGACTATTGTAGTATAAGCATAAAAAGTTTAAGACTTTTTTATCTTATGTTGTAAAGAATACATGACTGCCCTAACAATCTTTACAAACCACAAGGCAATAAAAATTATAATCAATAAGGAGAAGAAAGGATTTGTACTTGAATGAAGATTAAATAATGTAATCCTAGAGAATGAGTGAATTAGAAAACAAATCAGAGAAACAATGAATCATTTTATCAAAGAAAATGATAACAATGATGTAATATTAAAAAATTGGGGGAATGCAGCCAAAGAAATCCTTAGGGAAAAATTTACATCTCTAAATATTTTCATCAACAAAAGAGAGAAAGAAGAGGTCACTGAACCTAGCATATAATCAAAAACACTAGAAAACAAAAAATAAATAAATAAAACTCCAAAGTAAATATAAAAATAGGACTTCTGAAAACAAAAGACGAGATAAACAAAAGTGAAATTTTAAAAATCTATTCCTTAGTAAAAGTTGCCTAAAAGTTTTTAAAGACTAAGAAAAAGGACCAAGTATTATCTAATTTTATCAATTAAAAGAGAGGAAAATAGAATCTCCAAATAAAAATAAAAAGAATTCATAACAGATGAAGGGGAAATAAAGGAATTTTTTAGAAATTACAATTTTCAACTATGCCAACAAAATTGAAATTTAAGTAAATGAATATTTACTAAAATATAAAATATCTAGATAAACAGAAAAAAGAAACAAAAAGCCCACCAATATTACAAGCAAACACCTCCCCTCAAAAAACAAAACAAAAACAAAGACTCCAGGCCCAGTTGAATTTAGAAGTAAATTGTGATCACACATTCAAAAGTTAACCCTAATCATCACATAAATTTCTTGCAAGAGAAAAATACTTTACCAAACATATTTCATGAGATAAATATGATCTTTTTCCTACAACCAGTAAGAAATAAAGCAGAAACCTGTAGACCAGCCTCACTAATGACTATTGATGCAAAAATGAAAATAAATAGGTTCAAAAGTGTATTCAAAATGACCATATTGGCTTTTTATAAAGAATTTAGGGGTTATTCAGTGTTAGGAACATGCAGTGGTGAGTTTGACTGCTACAAGTGTATCCCCACTGCAGTCCATCCTTCAATCCATCCAGCTGCCAGTGATTATCTTAAAGGTCAGGTCTGACCATGTCATCTCCCTCCTACTCAGTAAGCTCCAATGAGTCTGTATTGCTTTTAGGATCAAATACAAAATTGTTGGAATTCAAAGCCCTTCAAAACCTAGTTCACCTCCCTATCTTTCTAGTATTCCTCTATTTTACTCCCCTTTATGTATTCTTCAATCCAGTGACATTGACCTCCTTGCTATTCCTTGAACAAAGCACCCCATCTCTTGGTTCTGTGCCTTTTTTCTGGCTTCCCAACATGCCTGGAATGCTCTCCCTCCTCATATCCACCTACTGGTTCCCCTGGCTTTCTTCAAGTTCCAATTAAAATCCCTTTTCTAGAGGAAGGTACCAACTAATTTCAGTGTCTTCTCTCTCTCTCTCTCTCTCTCTCTCTCTCTCTCTCTCTCTCTCTCTCTCTCTCTCTCTCTCTCTCTCTCGTGAGGCAGTTGGGGTTAAGTGACTTACCCAGGGTCACACAGCTGGTAAGTGTTAAGTGTCTGATGATGGATTCCAGATCCTCCTGAATCCAGGGCCGGTGCTCTATCCACTGCACCACCTAGCTGCCCCAGTGCCTTCTCTTTTTTATTTTTCCCCTATACATAGCTTGTTGGTACATTATTTTTTTTACTCATCTCCCCCATTAGATTTTGAGCTCCTTGATGGCTAGGATTGGTGGGCCTGGGTCTTCTGTCTCTTTTTGTATCCTCAGTGCTTAGCACAGTGCCTGACATGTGGAAGGTACTTAATAAATGTTTATTGACTAACTATAAACATAATAGTTATTGATATAAAAATAAGAATAATTACATGAATAATAATAACCATCCAAAATTAAATGATGAAATTCAAATTAAAAAAAATTAAATCATAGGATCAAATAGGTCTCTCTTTAAAACTATTAATAGAATTTATTTAAGACCAAGAGCTAGGGGCAGCTATGTGGTGCAGTGGATAGAGCACGGGCCCTAGATTCAGGAGTACCTGAGTTCAAATCCGGCCTCAGACACTTAACACTTACTAGCTGTGTGACCCTGGGCAAGTCATTTAACCTCAATTGCCTCACCAAAAAAAAATTTAAAAATAAATTTAAAAAAAAGACCAAGAGCTAGATTTATCTGTAATGGAGAAACACTAGAAGCTTTTCTAATAAGATAAGGGACAATACAAGACAGTCAATTTTCACTGCTATTATTTACTATAGTTATATAAATACTGACTATAGAAATAAGACAAAAAGAAATTGGGGGGAAAGTATGGGCAAACTCATAAGAATAAAAGCTAATTCCCAGTTGATGATTGGTATATGTAAATGTACAGTTTTCTTCAAAAGTTTCTTTTAAAAATATTTTATTGATACCTTTTTTAATATAACATATTTGCCTCTGAATCTTTCCCCCACCTCCTTCCAAAGAACTTATAGCAAAGTCTTTTTAAAAGACAGAAGAAGAAAAAGAAAAAAAATTCAGCAATAAAAAAATCAACACATAAAAAAGTCAGAAGTTATATGCAATATTCCATATCCATGGAATTCCATTATATGATGAGAATCACCCATTTAATCTTCTTTTGTTCTTTCTCTCCCTTGTTCTTCTATCTACAAATCTGAAAGGTAATTTCTTCCTTTTTCCTCTAAATTTCTTTTGATGTCACCTTTTATGTCTAGGTCATATATCCAGCCTGTGCTGGAGTCACCTGTAACTGGCTTATTACAGCTAATCATTAATTTTCAGTGTGAACATGTACACCTTAGAAATAGGCAATCACTACAAATCAGGACTTGATTTATTATTTTGTTGATTGTCTAAACTTAAGAAAGCATTTGTAATGCAGATTGAAACTAAAAGTGTTTATACATTCATTGCTTTTCTTACCCTGGAAAACCCAGTTATCAAAAAATTTATAAGCATGACCCTCTAGTACTCTAAAAACATTGCTTGAGCTAAGAAGGAGTACAGTAAAAGCCTCAGGGAATGAAGTCATTATCTGTTGTGGGACGTGGTGACTGTAGCCTAGTAGTAGTAGTAGTAGCAGCAGCAGTAGTAGTAGTAGTAGCAGCAGCAGTAGTAGCAGCAGCAGCAACAGCAGTTGTCATAGTTGTAGTCCTTGTCATAATAGTAGTAATAGACATTTATATGGAACTTTAAGGTCTGGGAAGTGCTTTATACCTTATTTAACTTGAGCCTCACAATACTCTTGCATATATCCATTTAATGTTTATTTTGGTATGTAGTATGAGATGTTGGTTTATACCTAATTTCTGCCAAACAGCTTTATAATTTTCCCAACAATTTTCATCAAATAGTGAATCCTTCACTCAGTAACTGAAGGTTTTATGTTTACCAAACACTATTCTACTTTGGTACTTTGTTTGCTTTTGTATGTTGTTTATCTGATTTGTCCCAGTGATCAACTTCTCTATTTTTAAACCACTAATAAACCATCTTAATTATTAATGTTTTGTAGTACATATATATTTTTTTCTAACTTCATAAAATAAACCTTTAGTAAACAGGCAATATTCAAAAGAGAATGTTCAAGGTACTAACAACCATATGAAATAATGCTCCAAGTCACTACTAATGTTAGAAATTCACATGGAAACCTTAAATACATAAGATTTGTAAGATGACAAATAAACAAAAAAGATAAATGTTGAAGGGCACCTGGAAAGCACTGTTAATTGAATTATTGTAAACATTGTGAAAAACGTTTTGGAATCACAGTAAAAAAATTCACTAAAAGGTACTTATTCTTTGATCCAGTGATACTACTATTAAACATAAACCATGAAGAGTTCAAGAACAGAGGGAAAGGTCCCAGATAATACAAGGATATTTATAGAAGCACTTTTTGCAATAGCCAAGAACTAGAAGGAAACTGGGTATTCATCTATTGTGGAATGACTAAACAAATGATGGTATGTGAATGGAATGGAATAATATTACACTATAAAAATGAACATGAAGAATTCAGAGAAATTTGGGAAGACTTGTATGAATTAATGAGACCAACATGGTTTAAGTGCAAGCAGATGTATAATTTATACAACAACCACAATGACATAAAGGAAAACAAGATGGAAAGACTTCAGAACCCTGATCATTACAGTCACCAATCCTTTGAGAAATTTTTGAGCTTTAATCTTTGAGAAAATTCTTGTCAGAAAGGTGGACTAGAGATGAAGAAAAGCATATATTTTCCATCACAGCCAGTGTGTTGATTTGTTTTGCTTTTGGGGTGAAGTTATTGTAAAGTAATTGGGATTTTAAAAGGACAAAAACATTTTTTTACAACTAAGACTTAGGGGTTGGTAATTATTAATGTTCTCTCAATCACCTATTTTTTGGGGCAACATCATCTATGATTT
Source organism: Dromiciops gliroides (assembly GCF_019393635.1). Lineage (NCBI taxonomy): Eukaryota > Metazoa > Chordata > Mammalia > Microbiotheria > Microbiotheriidae > Dromiciops > Dromiciops gliroides. The sequence continues at coordinate 70,984,340 of NC_057863.1, forward strand.
TTTTTCAGTTACTTTGGTGTTTTCTTCTCCCTGAGAAGTCTTGCAAAACAATCCCTAGAAGTTTTTAGATTTTATTGTCCCCAGCATGTATTTCTTTGGTGTGTTCTTGGTCTGGTCTAGCCAGCTTCCCAACTTTGTCTTTTAAAGTGCCATTTCAACTCCCTTATATAGATAGGGAACTAAGGAGTTAGTTTTAGAAAATGGTGATTCCTCTGTCACTGATGAGGAAAATAGATCCTTATAGAAACATTAACACATTTGTTCCATTTTCTATTTGTTGTCCTCTGGCCAATTTCATCTATGAATACACTTGGGATGATGTGACTCAATTGAGTCTCATGCCAAGATATCTGTAGGCTTGTGTTTGCTTCCACTGATTTTCACTATTTTGTAATTGAATACAATTCTGGTGACAGGCTAAGTTGACTGTCCAAGGACAAACCTAGCTAAGTCCAGAGCTATTAGTTACCTATTCAGCTCCAGCTGATGAATCTATTTGCCAGGAAATAACTATATATATATATATATTCTTCCATCTGCAAAATAATATTTGTAAAGTTACAAAGAGTGGGGCAAAAGGTTCAAAGAATTATGCAGTTGTTAAATTATCTTTATTACCTCTAGATATTCTAAACATGAAACTTTGTTCAAATGACATATTACTAGAACCGAATAACATCAATTTGATAACCTAAGTCCTGGATCATGAGTATAATAATGACTCTAAGCAAAAGACCATCATAAAAATAGTTGCAGCTTATTCACCAGCATCTGCTGAAGAACGTAAAGAGGTAAAGAGATTATATGAAGAAATTGACAAGATTCTACAAACTGCCTAATCATATAGTGCGCTATGTAGCAACTTCATCAGCATTCAGAAGAGGAAGCAAAATACATGTTGAACTTCAACTTTGAGGAACAAAAAAAAGGTTTCTTAGCCGATAGCCCTGGGGAAGATTCCCTATTCAATCTGTTACATCATTAAAGATGATCAGATGAAGGAAAAGCAATAGAAGTCTGATTGACTTCATTATATCATTAGACAAAGTCAACTTTCAACTAAAAAGTAAGACTCTTTCCTTCTCTTTAGCATATTACCTTAAAGTTCTCATAATAACTAATAAGCAGAATGAAGCCTTTTAAGTGATTATGGATGTCATTTGGGAAGCTTGTTGCTCTGGGGCTTGATTCAATCATCACCATTTTGTCATTCTTGCAATATGCGCCATATATTAAAGTTATCTTAATTTACATCTCTTTGATTGGTACTGAATTTGAGTAATAAGTTCTTTTACCTCTCCTGAAAACTCTTAATGTCCTATAATTGCTTACACATATGAACAAAGGCTTGCCCTTACAAATATTTACTATTTCTTTATATATTATATATGTCAAGTTTTGTCTATTATATTTATCAAAAGTATTTTCCCTTCCTGTTGTTTTATTTCCATTTAGATTATATATTCTTTATCAAGCAGAATTTTTTATTTAATAAACACATCTATCCTATCTTTAATAATTTCTTCTATTTATCAAATGAATTAACTGCCTACTGTATGCCAGGCTTTGCACAAAGCATTGTTTTTTGTTTGTTTGCTTTTTAAAATAATAAACATTTTTATTTATTTATAGTTTGTTGTTCCAATTTTTATCCCTCATTCTCTCCCTCCCCTCCCTGAGGTGGTAAGCAATCAGATATAGGTTATATATGTACAATTATATAAAATATTACCATATTAGTCATTTTATATAAGAAAACTGGAATAAAAGAAAAAATGAAAAGAAAAAAAAAGAAAACCAGCATGCTTTACTCTATGTTCCATCAATATCAGTTCTTTCTTTGGAGGTGGATAGTATGTTTCATGAATAGTCCTTTGGGATTGTCTTGGATCATTGTATTGTTGAGAATAGTTAAGTCTTTCACAGTTCTATTTATTATTGCTGTCTCTGTGCACAATGTTCTCTTGGTTCTGCTCACTTAACTGTATGTCAGTTCATACAAGTCTTTCCAGGCCTTTCTGAAATCCTCCTGCTTGCCATTTCTTATAGCACAATAATGTTCCTTCACCATCATATACCACAGCTTGTTTAGCCATTCCCCAAGTGATGGGCATTCCTTTGATTTCCAACTCTTAGCCACCAAAAAAAGAGCTTCTATAAATATATTTGTACAAATAGGTCTTTTTCTTTTTTGGGTGATGTTCACAAAACATTGTTTACTAGTGGAAAAGTCCTTTCTACTTCAAAACTAACATTTAAAAAAACCCTAATATAATAATTTACTTTGTTTAAATTTATTAATTTAGTAAATATATATATTCTAATATCTCTGTATTCTTAATTGTTTTATTTGTTGTTATCTTTCATTTTTATTTATAACTTTGCTGATTTGTTTTATATTTCTGTTTTTAAAAGGTTACTAATAGATTATTTTGCTGGTCTTTTAAGGTTAAAAACAATTTCTGACTTTATTAACTCAATTTTTCAATTCTATTGGCATTTCTCATGCCTTTACAATCTTTCTCTTTTAACTTTTCTTTGTAATACGGCTATTTTTCCTTTATTAGATCATTTAGGTCATTCGTTCTCATAATTTTTGGTCTCAGAATTCCTCTACACTCTTAAAAATCCCAAAGAGCTTTTGTTTATGTGGATTATATCTATTGGCATTTGCTGTATTCTAAATTCAAATGTGAATATTGTGATGAAAAGAGTTTTGACCTCAAAGACTCCCTGAAAGGGTCCTGAGGATCCCCTGAGGTCCCTAGATGACATTTTAAGAACAGCTGCTGTGGGCTTAAGAATAATTCATTTCCTCCTTTTCTCTCTCTTTCTTTTTTAATATAAAAACTCAACCACATACATTTGCTACCAAGAAATGCATTGGTTGTATTCCATAGATATTTTTGTATGTGGTATCATTGTTATTGCAAGATAGTCTGTGTTGATTTTTTTCTTATTTTTATCATTTTAATAATTGTTTTAGTTTCCCTGTAGTTTTATGACTTTTGATCAAGTTATTTTTATTTAAACTTTGTTGCATTTTAGTCTGCAAATACAATTTTCTTGTTTTTTTTTCCTTTTAAGACTTGAGGGCTTCTCTAATTAATAGGTGATTAATTTTTCTGAAAATGTACATATATACGCAGAGAGAGACAGAGACAGAGACAGATGTATGTGTACGTATTTACAAATAATATTTATTTCACTATTTCCTTTTTGGTTCTCTCCATTGGGGTATGAGAGCCTTATGATTTCATCAGTGTAGGCAGCTTTCAGACAAAATCTCTATTTACCAAACTAGATCAGAACCTACGTACAGATTATGGTCTTAGAGAATTGTTTGGTTCACTATGAAGCCAAGTTACTTACCCAGGTTCATACATGTCAGTATATATCAGAGGCAGGATGTGAATTCACTTCTTTCTGGCTAAAACCATATCTATATTCACTACTAAAAATAGCCTTATAATTCTTTCTAGATATTTGTTAATTTCAGTGCCCAAATCTCTGATATCTTGATTTTTAATATTTTTGTTTGATTTGTCATATTCTGACAATGGTATACTATAGTTCCATACTGTGTGCCTTGGACTCTCTTTTCTTGATGTACTCTTTCTCCTAATGATCTTGTCAAACATCAGTTTTCATCTTTATGCAGATGATCTCCAGATTATATACCTAGCCTTTATCTCTCTCTTTTGAACTCCATCTGTGTATCACAAACTGCTTCTTGAACAATTCCAACTAACTTATGCATAAGTTACTCATTCTCAATATGTCCAGAACAGAATTATCTTTTCTCTCAAATTCATCCTTCTTTCAAAACTTAAAAAAATGTTTTCTCTCTATAGCACCACTATCCTTTTAGTCACCCAGATTCTCAACTTTGTTTTTATCTTCAATTCTTCTCACTTATTCACCACACATATATACTCAGGAATCAAATCTTGCCATTTCAGTCTCCTTAGTATCTCTGAAACACATCTCCAAATGCATTTCCTTTTCTTCACCCATGCAGCCAAAACCCTGATTCAAGCCTAAATGCATCTTGCCTGGATGATTGCATTAGGTTCCTAATTAGCATCTCTGCCTCAAGTTTCCCCCTAAGGCATCCTTCATAGCTGCCAAACAGACTTTCTCAAAATACAGATAAAAGACTTAAACTTTTGATTACCCCAGGTTCAAATATAAAACTATTTTTGGTCAGCATTTTAGGCTCTTTACAATTTATCCCCTTCCTAGTCTTCTTTTTACTTTATTCTCCTGCATACAAATGGGCCTATTTGCTATTCCTAATATATTATTACTATTAAAAACAATAACAATTAGCATTTATATAGAGCTTTAAGGTTTGCAAAGGACTTTCCAAATATCTCATTTTATCTTCACAACAACCATCAGAGGCAGGTGCTATTGCTATTTCCATTTCACAGATGAGGAAAAGTAAAGCAAATAGTTATTAAGGGACTTGCCCAGGGTAACACAGTTAATAAGTGTTTGAGGCTGGATTTCAACTCAGTATTCCTTGATTACAGGTTCCATGCTCTGTGTACCACGCTGCCCCCTAGCCACCTCTACCCAACAATCCCTTTCCATCTTTGTGCCCCTAAACAGGTCTTAGAATGTTTTCTCTTATCACCTCTACTTCTTAGAATCCTTGGGTTATTTCAAGACTTAGCTCATGTACCACCTTCTACAGAATGCTTTTCTTGTTCCACCCCTCCCTGTCTCAGCCCTGCTCAAGTTACCTTTTATTTACTTTGTATGTATCTTAGCTATGAATGCATGTGTTTGTATATATGAATATGTTTGCATATGTGTATATGTACATATACACACAAACATACATGCACCATGCATGTATGTGTCATCTCCCTTATTATACACAAAAGTTACCTTTTACTTACTTTGTATGTATCTTGGCTATTGTAAAAAATTAATAATTTAATTTAATCTAATCTAATCTGAAAAAGTATATAACAGTACTTAAACATTATAAATATATGAAAAATTATAACTTTAGAAAAATTATAATTGGGCCAAAAGTCTTGCCGTGGTCATCATTCAAATGTGAGAATATTTTAGCTAATTTAGCCACTGGGCCTAAATCTGACTGGGGAAAGTAATCTAACTGGAAGACTAATCTGGGGACTTCTGACTGGCTGGCTATCTGACTGCTATTAATTTCCCAAGCCAATGTGTTAGGGCCTTTTAAAAATTCCTCCACACTACTCCACTCCCAAATTGATAAGTAAAAAATTAAGAAGCCTCTTAACTAAATAATCAAAGCAGAATTTATTTATAAAAATCAATGTAAATGATAAGGGTTAAGAAATGCAAATTATACTACCTGTCTGCTTTTAATAAGGGCCTTTGTTGCCTCTTGCCTTAGGGTATGCTCCAGCTTTCTCCAACTTTCACTCTTTTTCTCCTTCACTCCAGCTCCCCTGCTTTGCTTTTACTGCTCTGCTCCTTTCTTCTAACTCCAAGCCCTTTTCACTTTGTCAACCCTCCCGAAAATCCCCTTAGCATCCTCACCTCTGTTGCCAACCCCCTGGTATCTCTAGCATCTCTGTATTGTAGCCCTTCCTTGCTTTCTCCAACCTCTCTTTATCCTTTTCTCTATCCTCTGGCGTCCCTTCTGTTCTCTCAATCTTCCAGCCTCCCCCTTCACTGTATTCTCCCCTGTATATATGTTCCTTCTCTCCCTTCAAACCTCGGGCTCCCTATGCCCCTGCACATGCCAAGCTAATCCGCCGGCCGCACTCGAGCTGTGCCCAGCAGGGCTTGAGGGGCCCATGCCCTCTGCTGCACACCTGGAACCTCCGCACAGGCTATGCTAGGGCCTGGCAGGACAAGCCTGGGATCTCTGGGGCAGCTCCCCTCAGGGTGTAGGGAGCTGGGGCTTTTTTCCCCCAGCCCTCTGACCTGGTGTCCTGTAAAGCCCACGGGGCTTTTTGGCTCAGCTGAAGCAGAGCGGGAGGGGCACCAGCCCCTCTTACACAGAAAAAAACCCTGAGGGCCTAAGGCTTTCTAATCTTAGCCCAAAGGCAGAGTCCCCAAATCAAAATAAATTTCCACACTATGAATGGATGTGTTTGTATATATGAACATGTTTGTATATGTGTATGTGTACATATACACACAAACATACACACATGCATGCATGTGTGTGTCATCTCCCTTATTACACACAAAAGTTACCCTTTACCTACTTTGTATGTATCTTGGCTATGAATGCATATGTTAGTATAAATGAATATGTTTATATATGTGTATCTACACATGAATTGGTATAAGTACATATATATATATATATATATATATATATATATATATCCATGTATGTGTGTGTATCATCTCCCTTATTAGAATGAAGTCAGAGAATATTTCCCATTTTTCTTTGTATCCCCATCATAGTAAGTGCTTAATTACTATGTCTTGAAGGTTTCACTGATTAATATATAATGCCCCTGTAAATATTAATATTAACTCTTAATTGTAAGCATAACAAACAAAATATATTACTATGTTTGTTAAGAACTTGAAATGCTTGAATTGTAGATCAGTTTGAGAACAATTTAAAACTATGCCTAAAGACCTATAAACTTTGACCCAGCAATACCATTACTAGGTCCATATTCCAAAGAGATTAAAGAAAAAGGAAAAAGACCTTTATGTGCAAAAATATCTATAGCAACTCTTTTTCCAGTGGCAAAGAAATTGAAATGGATGGAATGCCCCTCAATTGGGAATGGCTGAACAGGTTGCTATATATGATTGTGTTGGAATACCATTGTGCTAGTTTCAGAAAAAAAAAAAAAAACATGGGTGAAATGAACAGAATCAGGAGATCTGTTGGACAGTAACAGCAATAGTGTAATAGTGATTAATTGTGAAAGACTTAGTTACCCTGATCAATACAATGATTAAAGACAATTCTGAAAGACTCAATTTAAAAAAAATGCTATCCACCTCCAGAGAGAGAGAACTGATGAAATCTGAGTGCCAACCGAAGTATAATTTTCTCACTTTATTTTTCTTGCTTTTTGGTTTTTTTGAGACATGGCTAATTTGGAAATATGTTTTGCATGATTTCACATGTACTATTGGTAGCATACGCCTTCTCATTTAGCAGGGGCTAAATGAAGGGAGAGACTTTAGAACTTAAAATTTAAAAGAAGAATTTTAAAACAAATAAATAAACTTAATTTTTAAGAAGAACATAATTTTTGTATTTTGTCACATTTGATTTTCTCTCTTACTTTGTATATGGACCTCATTTGCTATGACTTTTTCAAAATATAATTTTCTAGGTCTTGATTGCCTTTCAAATAAATTTGCTTTTAAAAATATAATCTTTCTCGCAGAATATATGATTTGGGGGTTCAATCCTATTTTAATATAAATATTTTATCTAATTTTAAAGGTTTCCTTTTTGTTTTTGAACAGTTTGATGTTATTCCAATTATGATATTTTTAGTATAATTTATTTTTCCTTCTTTGTTACTTAGAGAATTTTTTCTTTATCATGATTTTTAGTTTAATGATTATGTGACTTGATGAATCATAATTAGGCTTTCTTCATGCTGTGATCCTATCTATTTTCTCTACTTTCTTACTATTGCTTCATTTTGTTCATTTTCAAAAGTTTAGACTCTTGAACAGCATGTCTTGCTTTTGTTGTTTTTGTTGGTGGTGGTGGTTATATCTTGTGCAGTTGTTTCTTGTTATCAATTAATGTAAGGTTTGCTACTTTCTCCTACATTTCCATGATTGTTTTCTATTATATTCTGAGTGTGTTCTTTAATTTAATTTTATTTGTTGATCTTTTCTTAATTTGTTCTATTATTTGAATATTCTTTTGATGTTTTCTGTGTTTGGTTATCATTTTGAAATTTCCCTAAGTGCTCCTTCATCTCCATGTGTTTCCTTTACTGAATTAGAGTACTTCTTCAGTATATTTATTATCAAAATTAATATATCCTTTGGAAATTTTTTCCATTTCATTAACTGATGCTTAAATTTGGATTTCTGAAGTTTTAACCCTTAATTTCTTTATTACATTATAATTTTTTAAAGTTTGGTACTTGTTTCCATAAAGTAAGTAAAATGATCTAAGCATGACCTAGATTAGCTTCTGTTGGCAGAGTATTATACCAGGTAAGAAGCTTTATTTAGATCCAGGAGTAGGAGTTGAGTCAAAAACTTCTCTGACTTTGTTGACATGGAGCTGATGCAAGAAAGCAGTGAACCATTTTAGCTTGAGGGGATGGGGTGGGGCAAGGTGAGGAATTCCCTCTGATTTGGAAAGCAGCAAATCCCCTGTGCTTTCTGCAGTGTGGGTGGACATATGGAAGAATCTTAGTTCAGACAAGTACCACTTTCAGGGAGGAGAATGGCAGAAAGTAGTAAGTAGTAGTAGGGACTCTAGAGTAGCCCAGATTTCAGTGAGGGGGATAAGGTCTTATCAACTTTCAGTTCCAGCTAATGCTACCTTCAGCAGAATAATATAGTAAGGGGCGGAGGAGGGCCTTTCAAACTACAGAATCCACATTGCTTTCAATGTGGGTCATAGTGGGGTAAGGTAGCTTAGGGATTCACCAGGTTTTGGGTAAGTGTGTGCATATGAGTATGAGTGTGTGTGTGTGTGTGTGTGTGTGTGTGTGTGTGTGTGTGTAGTTGAGGATGGTGTTGAGGAAGATAGGGGAAGCCTACTGCTCAGTCTTGGCACTGGGAAAGGGAAGACAAAAAGAGATCACTGCTTTGACATGGTTTCTGGGGTACTGAATGGGCTTTGGGACTCCAGTTGGATGAGAAGTTATAAAGCTGTTGACTTTTCTAAACATAAGCTGGATATTGGTATTAGGCAACCAGAGGGACAAAACAGATTCTGGAAGACAGTAAAAAGAAGTTCCCTTTTAGCTATCTATTAGCCCATGGGTGATCAATCTGGTGTGGGAGATGACCTCAACAGCTTCTGGTTCCTCTTGCCAAACAGGAGGGGATCATCACATCATAGACCAATGGTTCTCAAACGTTTGGTCTAAGGACCCCTTTACAGTATTAAAAAATGTTGAGGATCCCCACAAAGCTTTTGTCTATGTGGGTTATAACTATAAATATTTACCATATTAGAAATTAAAATAAATTTGAACTTGCAGACCCCCTGAAAGGGACTTGGTACTCAGACCGTATTTGTAGAACTGTTGTCATAGACCATAGATCATAAAACTAGAGCTAGGAATTCTAGGCCCAGTGGATGAGAGGGGGCCCCTGTTTGGAGTACCAGGAGAATAAAATGACAGACTAGATTTAAGGACCAATACAGGACTCAGAACTATGGAACAGCATTGTTCAATAGGTTTCAGTTGTGAAAACATGAAATCTTCATGCTTTCTCATCTTTACTCTGTTCTTATGTTCTATCTCCTTCCTTCCCACCTACCCATGTTTCCACTGTTATTAAAAAAACAAAACAGACAAATGAAGACAAACAAAAACCTTCCTTTGACCTTTATCTCTTCACAATCAAACTTCTGGGAAAAAGTTGTCTACACTTGTTAACTTCATGTCCATTCCCTTGGCCAATCTCCCCCTACAATATCTTTTACATTCTTCTTTTCCTTTCTCTCTCTTCATATGGCCACCAACCTAGTTCAGATATTAGTTATTTCAAGTCCTTCAGAATCTGTCTCCAATATATACCTTTCCAAATGTATTTTACCTTCTCTCTACATTCCAGCCAAAATGGCCTAATAACTACAAACTGAACATTTTACCTCCCATTTCTATGGTTTCTTTGTAGCTGGAAAGTACTCACTCATTATCTCCATTTCTTAGAATGACTAGCTTTCACCAAGTCTCAGCCTGTGTAGCTGCTTCTTACCAAAGTCAATCCCTTTCCCTCTACTTATTAGTGCACTGGCTCTCCTCAAAGTATTGTGTGCTGTTGAGTTGTAATGTCTGACTTTTGTGACCCCATTTGGGTATTCTTGACAAAGATACTGGAGTAGTTTGCCAATTTGCTTCTCTAGCTCATTTAATAGATGAGAAACCGAGGCAAACAGAGTTAAGTGACTTGCCCAGAGTCACACAGCTAGTAAGTGTCTGAGGCCATATTTGAATTCAGGAAGATGAGTCTTCTTAACTCCAGGCCTGGAGATCTATCCAGTGTACCACCTAGTTGCCCCAGTATATAGGAATTTTCATTGAATTGAATCGTTTGCTCTTGATTCTAGACTGATGGACAATTAGAACTGAAAAACCCCTTATAGTCAACTACTCTAAACCCCAAACTGAACAGATGAAGAAACTGAGGCCATTAAGGAGGAAGATGCATGCAAGCTTTTGTTTTCAGTGCACTGGTCATTAATCTTCACTATGAGTACCCTTGTCCAAAAGGGCTTTTGTGATCCAGCTGCATCTTATCAGACGACCTTGGATCAAATCCCGTTCTATTATTTATTCCTAGTGTAACCTTAGGAAAGGTTAAATAAAATGAGTGAATTGGATTTGATGGCCTCCAAGGTTCTTTCTACCCTTAAACTTATGATTCTAGTTCTTTTAATTTTATGGGGTCTTCCTCTTCCTTATTCCCTATTTTCCTTTTCCTTATCCTTTGCATCTCAAAGTGTTAGACTATAGAATTAATATGCCTTTCTTCATTTCATCGACTTTAATGATGGTGAATTGATTTAGCTTTTCCCCAATGGAATGCATACCCAACTCCAGCCAAGAACTGGAAGGGTGAGTTGTCCTACTTTTATGCATCCTCCCTCATAACTCCAATTTTATTTTACTGGGGATATTTTAGGAAATGGGGAGAAGCAATGTCCAGGCTACAAATATCATCAAACTCTAACTTCCAGCTCTCAAACTGCAAAGGAAATCCTCCAGTTAAATTTCAAGAGGCTCTGAATTGTCCTCCTCCCTGGTTGTTTTGGTGCCTGAAATTTCCATTACTATTTGAGTCGTTCCTTTGCATGAAGGTTTCATGTCTCCAGAAGGCCCTTGTAATATAAATATATATCCAATGGGTGCAATAACTCAACTATAGTTTACTGGATTAGCTAGCAGAGAGAATGACAGTTTAGGAAATAGGAGTGACATAAATTTTAGTGTGGGAGTAGTGGGTATAGTCTGGAGGGTGATGAGGGAAAGGATGAGATGTCTTGGCTAGGGGAGCTCTAGAACAAAGCTTCTTAAACTGTGGTTTGGGACCCCATATGGGGTTGTGTAAGTGAATGTGGGGGTCTCGAAAAGTTTGGCAACAGTAAAGTGTTATGTATAGCTATGTTATATACCTATATATCTGGGGTAGCATAAACATTTCTTGGGTGAAAAGGGGTCATGAGTGGAAAAAGTTTAAGAAACCCTGTTCTAGAGAACTAGGGGCATGACATAAGGAGACAGTGGCAAGAAGTAGGAAGGCAAAGTAGATAGGAGAGGTTGTTAGGGGCAGGGCGGAGGCGGGGGAGGGAGAGGGATAACACAGACAAACTCAGTAGGCTTAACAATTTTGCCCATTGTTCATTCCAAAGGAGGAAGAACCATTCCCACTTCATTGACCTAAAAGATGTGTAATAAAAATACCTGAAAAGGATTTAGGAACTTCCCAATATATGCGACAGGGACCTTAAATATATCTTTTTACTCATTTCCTCACCCCTACCTTCTTTTCCCCTTATACACTCCTCTCAGCCTGGTTGGGGAATAGGGGTTTGGGGGTAGGGAGCGGATATGGGGAAAGACAGGGATTTGATTAGGTAACCATAGCAACCAAAGTCAGTTCCTTGATAGTAACTATAAGTCCCACTTTTTCCTTTTGCTTTGGAGAAGGAGAGAGGGATAAGTGCTGCTAACCAGGGTCTTCCCCTCAGCAAAGATGTCAACCAAGACTTTGCAGGCAATCGAAGCTTAATGAGGGAACCACCTGCTTCCTTCAACCTCTGATCTCGTAAAGGGACAAGTTCCAACAGCTTCTTTCTCCTTATCGCCAAAGCAGATGGAGGCTCTTGAGTTTCCCAACCTGTGCCTAAAGGAACCTGCCAGAACCTAATGCAGACAATTGCTTTAACAATCCTGTAACCTGCCTAACTCCCCTTTTTGAGGGAGCATGGGGAAGTGGGAGGTTGGGAAAGCCAGGAGAGGAAGGAGAAGGGAGAGAAAGAAAACGATGAGAGCGAAAAGGAGTGGATTCAGCCTCACATGTCATCATTGCTCCCCCTGACCCTTGGGGTGGGAAGAAGAGGGTTTCTCTTGACAGTGATGGGGCCAATGACAATACACTCAATCTTTGTTGTCTCATGCAGTGCTCCCTTGGTCCCTGACCCTGCTGTAGCATTGAAATTTCTAACAGGTGGATGTAACCATGAAAGTTGTACAGATACTGTCTCCAGCTACCGTTCCATTCTACTGCTGGGTCTTCTACTTACTAAGGGTCCACAGAGCTCCATGCATTGTATAGAATGTCTAAATTATCTGAGCATCAGAAACCAAATGGATAACTGTCTGGTTCTTCCTTTTTATATTTTATATTCTTTCTTCTCTTGTAGAAAAACAAAAGGAGAGGAAAGAACAAAGGAAGTAGGCTTTATGGGTCAAGCCTAGTGGATAGGACCTCTTTCCCAATTAGCCAAGAAGGATTTCCCAAGGGAGGCAGGCTTGAAGCAAGGGTGGAAAGCTGATGGTGGATGGGAAATGTAATCTTTTAAAACGTTGAATGGAAAAATGAACAGTGAGGGCAGCTAGGTGGTACAGTGGATAAAGCACTGGCCCTGGATTCAGGAGGACCTGAGTTCAAATCCGGCCTCAGACACTAGCTGTGTGACCCTGGGCAAGTCACTTAACCTTCATTGACCTGCAAAAAATAAAAATTTAAATTTAAAAATCTTTTTTAAAAAGAAAGAAAAAATGAACAGTGAAAGAAATGAGAGAGATCTTGGGATTGAGAAGCCATATAGAAATGGTTTTAAACCATGCCACTAGCCATGAGTCTTCATAAAGCCTAGGCCGTGTGTACCTGGCTCTGTCAGTGTACTTTGTGTAAGCTACATCAGCATGAAAATATCATAGTTGGGTATGCTGGAATCATCTGTTAGCAGCATAGTTTAGGAGAGCATAGATATTCAAAGAGCAACAATATAGGGGTCCTGTGATCCAGGATTTCTATTTCCAACACTCAAAATGAGAGGGAACCAGGACAAGGTAAGCTTGCTAAGGACAGGGAAGTCCATGGGTGATCACTGGTATTCAGTGATCCTGAATCAGCCTGTAAGAGTTGTTGGAAAAAAGTAAGATTCTCTGCCTATATTGTCTATAAATAAGCACCAGCATTGACATGGAGGCTATAGCTGCTTTGTGCTGAGCTCAGTCCTACTGGCAGATCTTTCTTTTGGACAAGTTCATCATCTGAAAAAAAAAAGCCAAGGGTTTTAGTGGATCGCAAACTCATAATGAGTCAACATAGTGATACAGCAACCAAAAAAAAAAATCTCATGAGATAAATGGACACAAATGGAGAAGACTTTTTTTGTCCTTCCCGGAATAAAAGTCCATTTCTGGGAAAGGTATTTTCTAATGTTTGTTTCAGTTCAATCTTCTACAGTACCCTAAGATATTTTCTGACCCGGGAAGAAACAAATTCAAATCCAAATGTCTATAGTAGAAGGCACCATTAAGAATATTTGCTTCTAGGGGCAGCTAGATGGCGCAGTAGTTAAAGCACTGGCACTGGATTCAGGAGTACCTGAGTTCAAATGTGACCTCAGACACTTGACACTTACTAGCTGTGTGACCGTGGGCAAGTCACTTAACCCCAATTGCCTCACTAAAAAAAAAAAAAAAAAAAAAAAAAAAGAATATTTGCTTCTACTTGTTCCTCTCCATTACTGATTAATGATGACTGTTCCAGTAGATAATTCATGAGGGCTATCCATTTGTGTGGAGGGGTTTATATTTCTTTAAAAGACATTTAGAATTGTATTTTTAAATATAGGCAATTAGTTATTTTTCATACTTTTTAAAATAAATTTTATTTTTCCTAAAGAAAACCTAGTGTGTACAAATATGTACTGTAACTGAACCTCACCTATTGGAAGGCTGTCCATTCTGACCACCTGACCATAATAACTGGAAGCTTACCAGGATTTTAGGAATAGTAGTTGAGAAAAACTAAAACAGCCTCATTTGCGCTGATTTTGAAAATCCAACTTTACCCAGTAACATCAATCATCTTTATAGAACATTGAATCAAGAATCATAAAATTAAGGAAAGTTCCAAAGGTTGATTTGTACATTCCTACTTTTCTCCCTCCTTCCTTCTCCTCCTCCTATAAGATCATAGAATGTTTAAGCTGGAAGTGACCTTGGAGATCATCTCATCCAAATACTTCATTTTATACATTGGGAAACTGAGTCTCAGACAAGTTAAGTGATTTACTCAAGGTCATATGGGTTATAAAAGGTAAACCTGAGATTTGAACCTAGGTTTTCTAATGGTAAATTGAACATTATTTCCATTACATAATGCTGCCTCCCAGACCTCCTTCTTCTTTCCCTCTTCCATTGTTCACTCCTCTCACCTGACTTTCTCCCTACTTTTGTCTCTTTTTTATTCTTTTACCTTAATAGCTAGCAGAACACCATTTCCCCCAGGCCATTAATTCATCTCCTAATGCTTGTTCATAGTCCTATTTACTAGAGTCCTTGTCTATCCATCTTCTCAGAGTTGGTTCCTTTCTTTTCCAGTAAAAGATTGGGCAGTGCCCAATCTTTGTTTTCTTTAGAGTCCTTTGGTCTCTATACTCCCACCCTGGATTAATAACCTTTTCAATGTTTAAAAGTTATTGGGGGAGATAGAAAAAAATGATCCTGTCCTACTGTGAAGCTGTCCACTGTTTCAGCATTTTATGATAGCAACCACCAGCATCTTAGTCATTCTCACCACTCTTGCTGTATTGTGTTTGATGATGCTCAGGTGTTAGAGGAAAGGTTAAATGAGACAATGAAACAAGAGTTGGATTCTGGTCCTTGGTTCTTGTCTTTTGGTCATCTTTCAGCTCAGCTCATTGCTTAAACTGTATGTGACTCAGTTCCCCATCTGTGAACTAGGGATAGTAACATGTGCCCTGCTTGTATCACATGGTTGTGGAAATCAAATAAGATGATGTATATGAAAATGCAAAATGCTTTAACATTGTGTGTGTGTGTTTTTAATTCCAAGGCAGATAGTATTGTTATATATTCCTCTCTTCTCAACAAACAAATGAAATCATCTGCTTCTGGTAGAAAGATTTGTGAAGAATCAATATATTTTATGCACTAAATCACTATAGGTCTTTGTAAACATAGGGCTAGTCACTTCTATTTTGTGTGACTCAGTTTCCCCATCATAATCTCTAAGGCTCCCTTCCAGTTCTGTCATTCTGTGACTCTAACTGTATTATGAAGAGAGGTTGGAGCATGTGTCTCTGGGTAGTATATTGGAGCCTATAACTCCCCTCTGTTGGAGTTGAAGGTAAGGTGAGGTTCTGGGTTTGATGGTTGAACCAAAGGGCACAGAACTGAGAGTTGGAAGCCCTAGATCTTTTCTTTCATTCATGTACCTCTGATACAGCTTGTCAGACACAGCTTTCCTGTGCCTGTTTGTTTGTTTTTGATATGTTCCCCCTAGTTAGAAGGGGAGGATTTTCTTTCTGAAGGTGTCATAGAAAGTGTTACTAAATCTTCATATTCGTTATATCATATAACACAGGTGCTCAATAAATGTTTGTCAGGAAGGACAAGAAAGAAGAACGGAAACAAGGAGAGAAGGGAGAGAGAGGAAAGAAGAAGGCAGGGAAGGAAGGAAGGAAGGAAGGAAGGAAGGAAGGAAGGAAGGAAGGAAGGAAGGAAGGAAGGAAGGAAGGAAGGAAGGAAGGAAGGAAGGAAGGAAGGAAGGAAGGAAGGAAGGAAGGAAGGAAGGAAGGA
This sequence comes from Dromiciops gliroides, assembly GCF_019393635.1. Classification (NCBI taxonomy): domain Eukaryota; kingdom Metazoa; phylum Chordata; class Mammalia; order Microbiotheria; family Microbiotheriidae; genus Dromiciops; species Dromiciops gliroides. Next base: position 71,000,314 of record NC_057863.1, read on the forward strand.
AGGAAGGAAAAAAGGAAAGGAGGGAGGGAAGGAGGGAAGGGAGTAAGACACTGAACTGAATAGATTAAACTGTATATAAATGCTTGTTGACTGACATTATCATCTCTTTCTCACCATCACCATTCCTACTATCTATAAATAGTTATTAACCCCATTTGTCATGCATGGCCTGGTGGAATCTTTGCCTCCCAAGACTTGAGAGAACATCCAATGCTGTCTACAAATAGGTTTGAAGGCAAACTAATGAGGCAGAAAAGGTTCCTTCCTGATTTGTAAAGTTCCCCAGGGAGGGAAATTCCCACTATTCTTTCATCTTCAGCACTATAATGAAAAGAATATAGATTAGATCACTTTCTGTTGCTGGAGCCTTTATGAGACATAAAGTGAGATAGCAAGTGCATAGAGACTATTCAAAATTCTATATGAGAAGGGTCTGTGTGTGTTCATGAGATAGAAAACCAAGCTTTCTATAATCATGATAAGTTACATCAAGGAAAACCAGGGGTAGCAGGATAGAAGGTAATGGGAGAAAATAAGCATTTACATAGCACTTACTATGTGTCAGGCACCATGCTAAATACTTTATAAATATTATCTCCCTCACAACAACCCTGTAATTTTTTTCTGGTGAGGCAACTAGGGTTAAGTGACTTGCCCTGGGTCACACAGCTGGTAAGTGTTAAGTTTCTGAGGCCAGATTTGAACTCAGGTCCTCCTGAATCCAGAGCTGATGCTTAATCCCCTGTACCACCTAGCTGCCCCAACCCTGTAAATTAATTACTATTTACTACCCTCATTTTACAATTGAGGAAACAGAAGCAAATAAATATTAAGGGACTTGTCCAGGGTCACACAGCTAGTAAGTATCTTAGGCCACATTTGAACTCAGGTCTTCCTGACTCCAGGCCTAGCACTCTATCTGCTGTACCACAAGCTGTCTAGGGGAATGGGTTGGAACACTAAGCTTAATGTCAGAGTGATCTGGGTTCAAATCCTGCTCGACATGTAAACTCTTTGTGCTTCAGGTGACTCCCAAGGACATACCTTAATTTTGATAGTTGTTATTGGTATTTTCCTAAGTGGATATCACAGATCCTCTATTCAAGTGCATGTGTGTGTAGAGCTTTAGAATTTATGAAGTACTTCTCATCTATGATGCCTTTAGATCCTCAAAGGAATGTAAGCTCCCAGAGGCCAGGTACTGCTTCATTTTTACCTTTCTATTACCAGTGGCTAGCACAGTGTGTGGCACACAGAGCAGGTACTTAATAAATGTTGTTATTGATTGAACAGCCTTTTGAGGATAGGTAGTACAAACATTATCCCCAGCTTAAATATGAAGACACTTAGGTTCAGACAGTAAAAGGACTTGCCCAAGGTATAACAATCAGGAAGCAATAGAGATGAGACAAACTCTTAATCTTCCAGCATCTCTTTCTTTTCATCTACCTCTGACTTTCAGACTCCCCTTAGAGAAAGGGAGTGACATAATATCAGATCAGAAGGTAGACCTAGGATGGGGAGGATGAGAGGACCCAAGTAAAGTAGAGGACATTTTCTGGACTAGAGATTTTGTCTGTGGCTCAGATGTCTTTCTGTTTCCACTGTCCAATCCCACAACACGTTCATCTCTCAGGAGAGAAGGTCTGACGATGACTCTATCGCACGACTTTGGGAGGACCTGGACTTACGGTCAATATTTGAAAAGTACTTGGGACAATAAGCAAAATAATAATAATAATAATAAATGAGTAAATAAATAAATAAAGTACAATGGAAACCAGTTTCTGGGAAGAGTCAGAGAGAGGAAGGGCAGGAGCCACAGGCCATATGACTGGGTGTGTTTTCTAACCAAATCTTAGAGAAGTCATGACTCTCTTTTCAGTCCTAATTGCCATGGCGTCTTCCTGGAGACCCTCAGAACATGTGATTTGGGAAGAAGGTTTGTTTTTTTGTTTTGTTTTGTTTTTGTCTTCTTGGCTTGGTCTTATAATTAAAACACAATACCAAGAGCAAATAAATATGGGGCACACCCCATAGTGGCTCAAACACCATCATCTCTGATGATCCAAAGCCTTTTGTTACATTGAGAAGCATGATCATTCTACTCCACTTCTTGGAAGAAAAGGACAGGGAGTGTCTGGAGGCCTCCCTTATTAATCTGCTGTCCCTGAGCTAACTCAAAGCCTATAGTCTCTACTTTGCTTTATAAACAATGGGTTTGTGATCCTGCTGTCCACAAATGGGGTAAGGGATTGGCTTCCATCTCTACGCATATGAGAATGTTTCTTTTGCCTAACTGAGGGCATCCTCACTCCCCTTCACTAAGCTGGTAGTGTTTCTGCAAGCTGTTTCTTGGTCTTTACCAAAATGGCACTGGGATCTCACGAAGAAGTGAATTGGGATTGGGTCTGGATCTTGGTCTGTCCTAGGAAGAAATCACAGCAGCATGAAACCCACTCACTTGGAAGACAGCCTCCGTCCACCTGATGACAAACATCTGGATAAAACTAAAAAGAAAAATGAGTCAATCACCCAGTTATTCATAATCATCTAGTCTAAGATACAAGATGTTCAAATGCTTTCCTAAATTTTAGTTTTCATCCAGATTTATGGCACCATGTGAACAGAGCCTTAATCACCACCCATCCCATTCCTCCCACCCCCTACTTCATCACCATCCCCTACAACCATTCACAATCCAAACTAAGTTCACCCACTCTGCTACTGCTACTGACTCTTGCTATTGAAAATCTCCCTCTGAACATTTTGACAGCAGAGTACAATAAATGAGCCCTAACTGAAAGCAGAGATGCATCACAAGTGCTACACCCCTGATGCTAATTATTTTAACCACTATTCAAAATAATTTTCAAAAAGAATTCATAAAGGAACAATTTATGTTGCCCATAAAATGTATTTATCACTCAAATTCCACCCATATTTCCCAGTGAATAAATATACTAATTATTCCCTCTTCCTTTCCAAAAGCTTTCCATCAAGTTGGATGGAAATTCGTTCTAGAGGTAGCATACATCATCTTTCATAGAGGGAGGACACAACTGACCTACCTCTATTGCATGGACACCATCTTAGTTCAGGCCCTCATCACCTCCCATCTAGGTGGTTGCAGCACCTGATTGCTTTCCATTCACCAAGCCTCTCTCCATTTCAGGTCATTCTCCATACAGTTGCCAAAGTGATTTTCCTTAAGTACAGATCAGTTAGTGTCACTTCCCTAGTCAATTAACTCTGTGGCTCCCTATTACCTCAAGGATAAATTATAAACCCTTCTGTTTAGTTTTGAAAGCCATACCTACTCTGGCTCCTAGATCTCTTTCCAAACTCACTGGACTTTTCTCCCCCTCCCATACTCTGCTTTTCTTCACCCAGGACTCTCTATCTTCCATATTTATGTCTTTGTACTGGCCATTCCTGCTAGTCTTACCTGAAATATACTTCCTCCTGACTTCTTCAAAGAAGAGCTCAATGCATGAAGTCTTTCTTGATTTCACCTTTCCAAGATACCTTGTGGGGGTTGTGAAAAAATTGTGTTTTATTTAAATCATTTGGTTGCCAACTGTTTTTTGTGGCAACCAAATTGTGTTTGCTAAATTATTGGAGGGCTGGATAGGGTTTTCTAAAATATTGCTACTTATATATCAATTGCTATTTACATAATAATAGCTATTGCATCAGTTTAGGGAGTATTTATTATTAAAGTGTATTAAATATTAGAGAAGCATTGGCCACATGGCAGTTAACAGAAGCCGAAAAGCCCCCAGCACCATATTTCTAAGAGAGAGAGAGAGAGAGAAAGAGAGAGAGAGAGAGAGAGAGAGAGAGAGAGAGAGAGAGGGAGCGCACATGTCCTAACAGCCTAAGAGAGGAGTACTCACTAACCAACAGCGGGTCCAGACCAACAGTATGTTCCAAGATGGCACTGGTCAGGAATCTAGTATGTTCTTTCCTTTTATTCTCTTTTGATAGAGGTATGTCACTACACACTGATCAAAGCTAATTGGCTAGTAATTATTTTCTCACATTTGGCAGTGGTAAAAAGTTGTGTATACCTATCTTATATACCTATATACCCAGGGTTGATTAAAAATTTCTCAGGCAAAAAGGGATCATGGGTGGAAAGAGGTTAAGAAGCCCTGCTCTATACCACCTCAGTCTGTGGGAAATGTGATAAAATAACTATTGATAATAGATTTCTTAGGGGACACAAGTCTTTTGTTTGTTTGTTTTTAGTGAGGCAATTGGGGTTAAATGACTTGCCCAGGGTCATACAGCTAGTAAGTGTTAAGTGTCTGAGGCCGGATTTGAACCCAGGTCCTCCTGACTCCAGGGCTGGTGCTCTATCCACTGCGCCACCTAGCTGCCCCAGGGGAAACAAGTCTTAATCATCTTTCTCTTCACCCCCATTTGTAGAAACTTTAGCTAATCTCTTTTGGACCAGCAAGAAGCCTATGGGTGGATCAATAGAAATGGAGATGGACTAGATGAGATTAGCCACACACGGACTTCATCTGCCTTGCCCTTCAGAGATGGTCATTTTGCACACTTCCCTATTAGGTCATTACATCATTAGGTCATAGATAAAGCTCATTTTATTATGGACCACCTTCAGGTCATATCAACCAATGGAATTGAATGATGCTAACCCATTAGCCACTTCTATTGGAAGAGGAAAAGAGACTGGGATCATGAGGTGAAGGCCATTCTGGGTGGCATGATAGGTGAGGAATGCTGTCAAGTAGCTCTCTCTCTAAGTAATGTAGGACTTTTGAACTCTGCATGGGGCCATGTGCTCTCTCTTAGAGACAATATGGTGCTGAGGGGTTTTTGACTTGTGTTAAATATGGTAAATGATCTCTCTCACAGGACGGAGATGCTCTTGAACTAGCCACACACCCTCTCCTCTCTTTTTCAGGGACTCTTCATGCTAGGTATATAACTGTACAGGCCTGTAAGGTCTGTAACTAGTGGGGAAGTCAATCAGACACTTTAGTAATATATTTGATCTTAATAATAAATGCTTACTTCCCAAACTGGTGCAATTTATAATATGATATATATTATATTATATACATAATATATTTTAATATATTTAATTTATAAGTAGCAATATTTTAGAAAACCCCAGCCTGGTTCTACAATAATTTTGACAGAAACAGGCTAGCCCCTCAATATTTTAAATGACACAGGAAATAGGTATAAAACTTAACTTGGATATTTCATAGCATTCATCCCACCAAGTTCATGTCCAGATACAGCATGACCAATGACTGGATGAGCCACATCTCAACTGCCACTGGGTGTGGGGACTGAAGGTTACTCTAAAAAACCTTTCACTGCTTACTAAGCTCCTCCAAAAGTACTGAGGCAAAATGCTCATAGCTAAAGACTTTTTGAATGCCTCTGAAAGCAGCCAAAGAGTCTCCCCATCAACACATGGTTGGCCAACCTGAACGGTTAAATAATGTCTCTTCATGCTCCAGAGTCTGTATCTCCAAGGGATTTTCCTTATACATCCTTACAATTCTCCTAGAAGTAGCTCCCTTGTATCTTCCATGTAGAGAAATGACATTCTTTCCCTCCTGTTCTTCATGTGTAGAGATGCCCTTTCCAACCTGGCATCCTCCACATGGATACACCATCTGAAGTACTATGAGCATACTAGACTCCCATTCTACTTACCATAAGTCTTTATTGGAACCCCTGTTGGAATGTAAACTCCTTGTGAGTAAAGGATGTTTTATTTTTTCTATCCACTATTCCTGGCAAAGTGTCTGGCACACATGTTAATTTTGTGGTTATGATTTCAGTCATGACTCTTTGTGACCCCATTTGCATTTTCTTGGCAGAGATACTGGAGTTGTTTGCTACTTCCTTCTCCAACTCATTTTACAGATAAGGAAACTGAGGCAAAATCAGTAATCAGACCCCATTGTTATTCCCATCAAACCGATCCCATAATGTTCTACTCTAGATGGCACAATGGATAGAGCACCAGGTCAAGAGGATTCCTCTTCAGGAGTTCAAATCCACCCTCAAATACTTACTAGCTGTCCGACCCTGAGCAAGTCACTTAACCCTGTTTGCTTCAGTTTCCTCATCTATAAAATGAGATAGAAAAGAAAATGGCAAATCACTACAGTGTCTCTGCCAAGAAAACCCCAAATAGGGTCACAAAAAATCAGACATGACTTAAAAATGACTGTACAACAACATAGCACTCAACAAAATGCCTGGCATGTGTGATGGCATGTGGAGGCATGTATTGGCATGTGATGGCATCATAGGGCATGTGATGGTGTGTGGTGGTGTGTGGAAGCATGTGGAGGCATGTAGAGATGTATGATGGCATGTGGAGGTGTGTGATGGCATGTGGAGAGGTGTATTCATATGTGATGGTGTGTGATGGCATGAGATGGCATGTGGAGGTGTGAGATGGAGTGTCATAGTGTGTGATGATGTGTGGGAACGTGTATTGGTGTGTGATGGTGTGTGATGGAATGTTGAGTCATGTATTGCATGTGACGGTATACATTAGCATGTAATGGCATGTGGAGGCATGAGATGGCATGTGATGGTATGTGGAGGTGTGTATTGGCGTGTGGAGGTGTGTGATGAGGTGTGATGGGGTGTGGAGGTGTGAGATGGCCTGTATTGGCATGCTATGGTGTGTGAAGGTGTGTGATGGTGTGTGATGGTGTGTGGAGGCATGTGGAGGTGTGTATTGGTATGTGAGGACATGTAGAGTTGTGTGATGGTGAGTAGAGGCATGTGTTAGCTTGTAGTAGCATGAGATGGTGTGAGATAGCTTATAAATGGCATGTGTGGAGGCATGTTTTGTGTGTGGAGGCACGTTTTGTGTGTTATGGTGTATTTTGGTATGTTTTGGCACGTGGATGCACATTTGGGCATGTTTAGTTGTGTTTGGGCATGTGATGGTGTGTGGAGGCATGTGGGGGCATGTGGGGCACATGATTGCATGTTTGGGCATGTGGAGGCATATTTTCTGTGTGATGGCGTATTTTTGTATGTTTTGGAATGTATAAACATGTTTTGCATGTGGATGTATGTTTTGGCTTATAGAAGCATGTTTTGCATGTGGAGGTATGTTTTGGCATGTGATGGCAAATAGCTTACATGATGAGTTTGAGTTCAAGCTTCTTCCTTCCCATCCTGCTCCACAAAGCTGGGTCTGAAAGACCACAAAATAATTTTAATAAGTTAACACTTATTGTAAGTCTGACACTATACACATTGTACACAGTAACAGCAACATTGTGAGACTTGTGTGAGACTTGTGTGAGACTTGGCTCTTCTCAGCAGTGCAATGATCCAAGACAACTCCAAAGAATTAATAATGGAAAACTGTGGATTCTGAATGTAGATTAAACCATACTGTTTCTACTTTTTGGTTGTTTTTTTTTTTCTTTTTTGAGGCTTTTCCCTTGTGTTCTGATTATTCTTTCACAATATGACCAATGTAGAAATATGTTTATACATACACATATATGTATATGTGATTATACATATACAATCTTTATCAAATTGATTTCTGTCCTGGGGAGAGTGGAGGAAAGGGAGGGAGGGGGAAAATTGGAACTAAAAATCTTATGAAAACAAATGTTGAAATACTTTTATGATAAAAAAGGAAGATGATTACAATGACAGATACCTTTACATGATGACTTCCAGACTTTACTCAGCCATGGGGCTAGCAAGAGGTCAGCAAGTTTATTGAAACAGATATACCTTAGCCCTAATTAAAAGAGAATGTTATGGGGCAGCTAGGTGGCACAGTGGATAAAGCACTGGCCTTGGATTCAGGAGGACCTGAGTTCAAATCCAGTCTCAGACACTTAACATGTACTAGCTGTGTGACCCTGGGTAAGTCACTTAACCCTCATTGCCCTGCAAAAAAAAAAAAAAAGAGAGAGAGAGAATGTTATAGCCACTTTGGAGTACTAGACATGGAAGGGAGAAACAGTAGTGTGAGAAGGGAACACAAGAGAAAGTAGGGTATTAGGAAGCCGGCTATGTTTTCCCACTAAAGACATGATATTCCATAAAAAAGAGAAGTTTCCCTGGTGCAGGGATTTCACCATGGGGAAAGGTCTTGCTCAAGCTCAGCTGCACTGTGATCATAGTTGAACTGGGTCCTAAAGGAAGGCCTCTCCCCGCCCCGCCCCCCCACACACCTAGATGGTTTTGTGTTATGAATGAGGGTGTTTTTTTAAAAAATCATCACTACCATAATCTAGGCCCTACCATAGTATCCAAATTCTTTGGAAGGACTATCCTCACCTCTATATTTCCTGCTTTTTTTTTTTTTTTTTTAGTGAGGCAATTAGGGTTAAGTGACTTGCCCAGGATCACACAGCTAGTAAGTGTGTGTTAAGTGTCTGAGGCCGGATTTGAACTCAGGTCCTCCTGACTCCAGGGCTGGTGCTCTATCCACTGCGCCACCTAACCGCCACTATTTTCTGCTTTCTTAAATATCATGTAGGGGGAGAGCTAGAGAAAGGTAATATCCACATGAAAATAAGGTTCAATTGTTAATGTCTTCATAAAGATGTTACTAATCAAGGGTGTAGGGGGCGGAAGGGAAGGGGAGAGGGAAAGGAGGAGAGGGGAAGAGAGAAGGGTTAAATGAGCTAAAGAGTGGAGCCTCAGGGGAGAGGTTTTAGCATTACATGACTGAGAGTCGATAAGGGCAGCTGATAGACTTTTGTAGATGATGGATGGGATAAGACCCAGCTTCTCAGATTTTTCTCCCTGTTCAAGGTCTGTTCCATTCCCCCCACCCCCATTATTGTCTGACTAAAAAATGTATGGATTCGATTTCTCCCCTTGTACCCTTGGAATGGCTGTATTTTTGAAGATCTAGGAATCAATGCTAGGAGTTCCATCTATTGAGACTTTGATAGAGGTCTAGTCAGAAGGCTTGGGACGCAGCTACAGAGCCAAGGGATCCTGCGTTTTCAGCACTTGTTGGTCTAACTCATGGCAGCTGGACCAGGCTCATCTCCGGTGGATTTGGAAGCCAAGAAGAAATCATCTGAGGTGGGTTTGGGGGCCTTCTCTGGGCCCATTCAGGTACATGGAGAGACCAGAAAAGGACCATCTCAGGCAGGTTTGATGGCCTATTCTCAGTCATTTCAGGCAGATTTGGGGTCCCAGCCTGGGCCATTTCTGTCAGGTTTGGTGACTTGGCCTAGGCCACCCAAAGGCAAACTTGAGGCCCTACCTGGAACACCAGGGGCAAGCTCCAGGGTTATCTCTGATTTATCTTGAGCAGATCCCAGAAAAATCTCAGGAGTCAGTGCTGAACCAATATTTCCTTTCCTTTAAGTACTGGACATCTACAGCTTCAGCCTAAAGAATCACTGGGGACAGTCCAGACTGGGTCATCTGTGGAACAAGGAATGGGAGAGAGCCAAAGGGGCTCCCAAGCTAGTTCTCCTCCCCAGGATCCACTCCCAAATAATGAGAAGCAGAGAGGGTTCCTTTTCCCTCTGAAGGGGGTGTAGATTCCAATGAAGATGTCCCAGGTCAAGCAATTTTTTCAAAGAAAGAAGGGTGCTCCCTACTTCTCCTCGCCGGCCGCCCCTCGCGCCACGCCGCTCCGCTTAGGCGAACCCCAGCTGCGCTGTCCCCTGGGACACTTAACTATCTGTAATCATGAGCAACCCTTTTATGCACATTGCTGAGCCCTTGGATCCCAGGGAACCAGAAAAAAAGTTCTTCAATATGAATAAGTTGGAGGATTCAAGATATGGACGTTTACCATTTTCTATCAGAGTTCTCCTAGAGGCAGCCATCCGGAACTGTGATGACTTCTTAGTGAAGAAAATGGATGTTGAAAACATTTTAAATTGGAATTTGACACAACATAAGAATATTGAAGTACCATTTAAGCCTGCCCGAGTTATTCTGCAGGACTTTACGGGTGTGCCTGCTGTGGTTGATTTTGCTGCAATGCGTGATGCTGTGAAAAAGTTAGGCGGAAACCCAGAGAAAATAAACCCCATCTGTCCTGCTGATCTAGTAATTGATCATTCCATCCAGGTTGATTTCAACAGAAGGCCAGATAGTGTTCAGAAGAACCAAGACCTGGAATTTGAAAGAAATAGAGAAAGATTTGAATTTTTAAAGTGGGGCTCCCAGGCTTTTTACAACATGAGGATTATTCCCCCTGGCTCAGGGATTATTCACCAGGTGAATTTAGAGTACTTGGCGAGAGTGGTATTTGATGAGGATGGGTACTACTATCCAGACAGCCTGGTGGGCACTGATTCACATACCACAATGATCGATGGTTTGGGTGTTCTGGGTTGGGGTGTGGGTGGAATAGAAGCAGAAGCTGTCATGCTGGGACAGCCAATCAGCATGGTCCTTCCTGAAGTGTTTGGTTACAAGCTTCAGGGAAATCCTGATCCTCTGGTAACTTCTACAGATATAGTGCTGACAATCACCAAGCACCTTCGCCAGGTTGGTGTAGTGGGCAAATTTGTTGAGTTCTTTGGACCAGGGGTAGCTCAGCTGTCCATTGCTGACCGATCCACTATTGCCAACATGTGTCCAGAGTATGGTGCAACTGCTGCATTTTTCCCGGTGGATGAAGTTAGTATCAAGTACCTCATCCAAACAGGTCGTGATGAAAAAAAAGTTTATTATATTCAGAAGTATCTTCAAAGCGTAGGAATGTTCCGAGACTTCAATGATTCATCTCAAGACCCAGATTTTACCCAGATTGTGGAGTTAGATTTGAAAGCTGTGGTACCCTGCTGCAGTGGACCCAAAAGACCTCAAGATAAAGTAGCAGTATCTGACATGAAAAGAGACTTTGAGAACTGCTTGGGAGCCAAGCAAGGATTTAAAGGATTGCAGGTGCCTCCTGAACAACATGCCAATTACAGGAATTTTATATATGATAATACTGAATTTACACTGACCCATGGCTCTGTCGTTATCGCTGCTATCACCAGCTGCACCAACACTAGTAACCCTTCGGTGATGTTAGGGGCAGGATTATTAGCAAAAAAAGCTGTTGAAGCTGGTCTCAATGTGAAACCTTACATTAAAACTAGTTTATCCCCTGGAAGTGGGGTAGTCTCACCTATTATCTAAGGGAAAGTGGAGTTATGCCTTATCTGTCCAGGCTTGGGTTTGATGTCGTGGGGTATGGCTGCATGACCTGCATTGGTAACAGTGGGCCCCTGCCTGAGCCAGTGGTGGATGCAATTACGCAGGGAGATTTTGTTGCCGTGGGTGTCCTTTCTGGAAACAGGAATTTTGAGGGGCGTGTGCATCCCTATACTCGTGCTAATTATCTAGCTTCTCCTCCATTAGTAATAGCATATGCAATTGCTGGGACCATCAGGATTGACTTTGAGAAAGAGCCATTGGGAATAAATGCAATGGGACAGAAGGTTTTTCTGAAGGACATATGGCCAACCAGAGATGAGATTCAGTTTGTGGAACATCAGTATGTTATCCCTGGGATGTTTAAGGAAGTCTATGAGAAAATAGAGACAGTGAATGAAAGCTGGAATGCCTTATATGCTCCATCAGATAAACTATATTCCTGGAACCCCAAGTCAACATACATTAAATCTCCACCCTTCTTTGAAAACCTGACTTTGAAACCCCCACCTCTTAAACCTATAGTAAATGCCTATGTTTTATTAAATTTGGGAGATTCAGTAACAACTGACCATATTTCTCCAGCTGGAAATATTGCAAGAAATAGTCCTGCTGCTCGATACCTAACCAACAGAGGTTTGTCTCCCAGAGAGTTCAACTCCTATGGTTCCCGAAGAGGCAATGATGCTGTCATGGCTCGAGGGACATTTGCCAACATTCGCTTGCTAAACAAATTTTTGAATAAACAAGCACCACAAACCCTACATCTGCCTTCTGGTGAAATTCTTGACGTGTTTGATGCTGCTGAACGATACCAGAGGACAGGTATCCCTCTGATAGTACTAGCTGGAAAAGAGTATGGATCTGGGAGTTCCCGAGACTGGGCAGCCAAGGGCCCTTTTCTGCTGGGAATCAAAGCTGTCCTAGCTGAGAGTTATGAACGAATTCACCGTAGCAATCTCATAGGGATGGGAGTCATCCCTCTGGAATATATCCCTGGGGAGAATGCCAGCACAATTGGACTCACAGGGCGGGAACGTTACAATATCCTCATTCCAGAAAAACTCAGGCCACGAATGAATATCCGGATTCAGCTGGATACAGGAAAGGCCTTCCATGCCGTTGTGAGGCTTGACACAGATGTGGAGCTCACTTATTTCCAAAATGGGGGAATCCTCAACTACATGGTCCGTAAGATGGTCAAGTAGTCCTCTGCTACCATCAAGACTCATCTCCTATGATCAAGACAAAAACATGCCATAATCATTGGTCCTAGATGCATATAAACCCTAACATGAATATTGCCTCCTGGTGGAACATACTTTTTTGGTATTTGTGACACTGTTAGTGTGTGTGCATTGAGGTGGGTTGTTTTTGATGTTTTCTCTGTGCATTTCTCAATGCACAAATCTGATTCACTTAAATTTTTTTTTCTTTTTTCAGAGCTGGTGGATAGAATAAATGTGAGTGAGTGTTCTTAGTGTCAGGAAGCAAAATTGAGCTCCCTTGGAGCCACTATTTTGGGTGTTTGATTTTATTCTCATTCTCTTTGTTAAAATGAATACCCCACACACACATGTCCCTCTACTTTGTTGATATGTTTTCTTTTATTGTTCCAACCTGGAACTGTGGCATCTTCCTTTGCAGTATGCTTTATCAGTATTATTAACTGACTGTAAACAAAAGAAAAATTTCTATCCTCAGAATCCCAATAATTATTTTGATCCTTCTCTCCCTCTTCCCCAACCCTCAATGTCTTCAAAATCAGAGATTTAGAATTCTAGCCTCTTCTGACTGTGAAATGATTTGATTCTGAAGCTTTTTACAAATTAATCACACATGCAGGCACTCTCGTGTACATACACACACACATTCACTCACTCACTCACTGAACTTTTGTATCTATTCCAGCAGCTCTATTTTGCATTTTGTAAGAATGGGCATTGATGTATGTGGGAGTGGATGTGGATGTGTTTATGAAGTGGAGGGATGTTGAGAGAATGGTTGGGATGGAAAGAGACCATTTCTAACTTGAATAAGATTAAATCTATTTAAAAAAAAAAAAGAAAGAAGGGTAAGGAACCCAAGCCTGGACCCCCCAAGAAAGACCAGCAGCAATGTCGGCAGCTTCAGATTTTGACAAAGGGGACCCAGACTGAGAGCCCACCTCCTAGGAACCTTCGATGTTTAGTAACTGAGCATTATTGTCAGGAAAAGGTAGCTGCAAATCCGAAGCCCAGCTATCATGGAGTGAAGCAGAGAAGCACAGCCCTTCCTGTTCACATTTCCTATATGAAGACCTTCTGAAGAAAGGTGTCATAGTGAACATGATGTTGAGTGCAGAAACGAGACTGAAAAGGAAGGGACAAAATTTATATGTGTGTGACCAGTTCTTGATGGGCAGTTGTCAGAAGGGCAGCGATTGCCCAGGTTACCACACCTTGCTCCCCTTCCACTGGCAGTTTCTACATAAGGAAGACAACTCCTAGCATAGCATCCCTCTGGGTTCTCAGCTGCACTTGGAAATGCTCTTTACTGATCCAAAAAAGACCATGGTGATCATCTTCTATGGGTGAGTACAATTCGAAGGATACCACTTCTAAAAAGGAGGGCACAAGTGAGGAAAGGTGGGAAGGGAGGGCAATGGAAACAGCAGTGGAAAAGGTGCATAAAGTTGGGGGAGTCAGGCAGGAGTTCAGATCCTGTCCTAGGCATTTGCTAACTGTGTGGCATTGGGCAGTCACATCTTTGGTTTCCACATTTACTTTTTTTTTGGTGGGGCAGTTGGGGTTAAGTGACTTGCCCAGGGTTACACAGCTAGTGTCAAGTGTCTGAGGTCAGATTTGAACTCAGGACCTCCTGAATCCAGGGCCTGTGCTCTATCCACTGTGCCACCTAGCTGCCCCTTCCCCATTTATTTTTATTTATTATAGCATTTACTTTACAGAGTTGTGAAGATCAAATGAGATAATCTATTTAAAGTATTTTGCACACCTTAAAACTCATCTGAATTTTAGGATTATTATCTATAGGCCTAATTTTGTCAGTGACTTCTCATTTTCTTTATAGGATGTCACACATCCCTTTAGAATGAATTGTGAATGTGGTGTTAAGGTATGACTTTAAGCTTAATTTCTGTCAGATTGCTTTCTAGTTTCTCCAGCAATTTTACTAAGTAGGAAATTTAATCCTAGGTAATTTTTGTTTTCTACTTCACCCAAAACTGTGGCATTCACTTCTATTATTTCTGAATCTCCCTTGTCTAGTCTGTTCCATTAACCTATAGAAGTCTACATTTGTGTCTTTATTTGTGCCTGAAGCACAAATTGATATATTAAGTATTTCTGCCCCCCCTCTTTTTTTTTTTGGTTTGTAAAGTTCCATGTGGTACAGAGAGAAAAAAAGATACCATACAGATAGTATCAGAGAGGGACTGATATACTGATACTGTATAGTGTCAGACTTACAATAAGTGTTAACTTATTAAAAGTATTTTGTGGTCTTTCAGACCCAGCTTTGCGGAGCAGGATGGGAAGGAAGAAGCTTGAACTCAAACTCTTCATGTAATCTATTTGCCACCACATGCCATCACATGCCAAAACACACCTCCACATGCAAAACATGCTTATACAAGCCAAAACTTACATCCACATGCAAAACATGTTTATACATTCCAAAACATACAAAATATGTAATCACACACAAAATATGCCTCCACACACCATCACATGCCATCACACGCCCAAACACGCCTAAACATGCCAAAATGTGCATCCACATGCCAAAACACACCAAAATTCACAAAATGTGCCCCCCCACACAAAACATGCCTCCACACATGCCATTTAGAAGCTATCTCACACCATCTCATGCCACCACAAGCCAACACATGCCTCTGCATGCCATCACATGTCATCACATGTCATCACATGACTACACATACCTACACATGCCTCCACACGCTTCCACATGCCATCTCACACCTCCACACACCTCCACAGGCCATTTCACACCATCACATGAGGTCAGATGCTCCCACACGCCATCACACGCTCCCACACACCATCACACCTCCACACGCCTTCACATGCCGTCACACACCATCTCACGCCATCTCACACCTCCACACACCCTCTCACATCATCTCACGCCTCCACATGCCTCCACACAGCATCACACACCTGCACATGCCTCCACACGCCATCTCACACCATTCCACATACCATCTCATGCCATCTCACGCCATCACACATCATTACACACCATCACATGCCTCCACACACCTCCACACACCTCCGCACACCTCCACATACCATCACATGCCATCTCACACCATCTCACACCTCCACATGCCTCCACACAGCATCACATGCCAATGCATGCCTCCACACACCTTCACATGTCATTACACACCTCCATATGCCTCCACACACCTCCACAAATCTTCACATTCCATCACTCACCATCACATGTTTGTACACTCCATCACATACCTTCATACACTTCCACATGCATCCATACGCCATCACACTCCATCATACTTCTATACATGCCATCACACAGTTATACATGCTTATACACACCTATACACACCTCCACACACCTATCCACACCATCACATGCCATTACATACCATCACACACCTATACACTCCTACAGACACCATCACATACCGTCATGTGCCTATACACGTCTTCACACACCCCTCATATGCCATCTCACACCTATACATGCCTATGCACACATGCACACCTATACATGGCATCACACACTATCATATGCTATCACATGCTTATACAGACCAAAACATAGCAAAATACACCATCATACACAAAACACGTCTCCACAGCCCAAACACACCACAACAAACCTCTACATGCCAAAACATTCAAAAATATATCATCACACACAAAATATGCCTCCATAGGTTTCCACAGCCCTCCACATGCCAAAACATGCCAAAGCAACTCTACATGCTAAAGCATGCCATCACATGCCCAAACACACCAAAACACAACATCACAACCCAAACAGCAAAAACCTGCCTCCACATGCCAAAATACACTCTCACAGATAAAACCATTCTATCACACACCTCCATACACCCAAACATACCATCACACACAAAACATGCCTCCGCACACCAAAACATGCCATTTACAAGCTATTTGCCATGTACATGGTCACATGCCATCATACACCATCACATACCCAAACATGCCATAACACACCAAAACATGCCTCCACATGCCAAAATATGCTATCACATGCCCAAACACACAAAACATGCCAAAACACACCAAAATACACCATCACAGAAAATATGCCATCACAAGCCTCCACCTGCCATCACAAGCCACCACATGCCATTACACACCAAAACACACCATCACACACCCCCACATGCTATCCAAAACACACCAAAACATGCATTAGACACCAAATTTGCCTCAGTTTCTCAGCTAAAAATGGCAAAAATAATTGTACCTATCTCCCAGTATTGTGAGTATTAAATGAAATAATATTTGTGAGGGAAAATACTTATCATAGTTACCAGCAGATGTTCAGATATTTCAGTTTGTTCACCTTGTTTTGGGTGGCATTTCATGGTCCAGAAACATAGTAGGCACTATATAACTATTTCTTCCCTCTTTTTCCTTGCATAGAAAATGCAGAGAGCACCAAGTATTCTCAGCAGATCTATAAAACATATAAAGCATTCAAATAGTCCACAAGCCAACCTTCAAAGAAATCACATATCGATGCTTCTGAACAAGCAATATTCCTTCTATTTAGGCCTAGACTGTCCAATTTATTCAGTGGAATAAGAAGTTGGAATGGGGCAGCAAGGTCCAGGTCCCTTACTTACCCAAATCACAGCTCTCCCTCAATTTTCTTCTAGTTGTTGGGGCCACATAAACAATCCCCCTTTTTCTCTAAGAAGCAATCCTACTCAGGAAAGTCCCTTTCCTTTTCTAGAAGGTCTGATCCTTGGACTCTTGAACATGGCAATTATTTTTAATTGTAAAAGAACCCCCAAGCCTCATATATTGTCCAAGAAATCTTTCTCTGACTTGAAGGCTAGTTTATGGGTTCATGCTGCCTAAGGAATCAGAGTACTTCCTTTACAAAGTAATATTGTCCATTAACTACTCCTCCCCTAGCCGTGTTGTCCTCCTCCAATTTTGCTACAATCTTTAATAGCAACTTATAACAATATATCTAATATATTATGTAATATCCTATATATATAAGATAGTCCTGGTTGGGGGCTTGTCTTGGGTTGGAGAAGTCAACTCTTTTTTTTTGGGGGGGGGTCAATGAAGTTTAAGTCACTTGCCCAGGGTCACACAGCTAGTGTCAGGTGTCTGAGAACAGATTTGAACTCAGGTCCTCCTGAATCCAGGGTCCACTGTGCCACCTAGCTGCCACCTAGCTGGGGAAGTCAACTCTTAAGGATCCCCCCTCTTTTACTCTGTCGCCACAGTTTAACTTTAGTCTTCCCCCCAAACAAGGAAAATGCAAAATGGATCAAGGACTGATTCTTATTCTTTACTATCAGCCAGTGCAAAGGGAGCTGCGCCTGTATTGACTCTATTTTGCAATGGAATTATATTTGGGTAGAAGGAGTCTTAGTTCCCATTACCCAACCAAGAGCTGTCTACTTATCAACAAGGTGATAATTGTTCTTGTGGCAAGGGTTTTTATCCTGGTTTCCACAAATTCAAAAAAAATTATAGAAATCTTTCAATATGATTGATTTCCTTTGTAATTCTATGCATTTTATTTTATGTATTTAAAAACATACTAAGAGGGGGACTTGTAGGCTTCAGGAGACTACCAAAAGGGAACATGATGGGAAAAGTATCAGAACCTCTTATTCACAGAAAATGCTTTCCTGACCTCCAACAAAGGCTCTCTCCCTGAAACTTCATCAAATCAGTCTGTAATTTCCTGTGAAATAGGGGAAATGGAACATATCTATGCCTAACTTGGGCTTCTACCCTAAACTAGATCTATTCTCTGGGAATCTTCCTCTCAAGCCACTGATCATTTTCTGTCCTCCCTGGCTATCCCATCTCTTTACCAGGGACACAGAACAACTAAGACCTGCTTCTTTCCTAATAATACAGCCTCCCTGGCCACTATCATCAGCATTTGTTATACCTTCACTCACTGTCCTCTACTCACTGATTGGGAAGGAGTGTGTTGGAATACTTTTTGCTCTCCATTTTCACTTCCAGGTTCTCCGTCTACCTCCATCACTGAGTAACATCTCCTTTGATGTTCACTCATATCTATAACACTGTCAAAATTCTGGACTTGTTGTCTACCACCCTTCAGGACACTCTCAATTGTTCCTCAATGAGTTTGGTGCCTGACTCATAGTCTCTCTCCCCTCTTCATGTCATGTTCTCATCCTAGGAGAGACTTCAACACAGATACTGATACTCCATCAATATGGAAAATGAGAAAGACTCACTGGAACATTACAAGAGAATATATGTGACAAAACATCCTGACAAACATAGCTTTCAGTAGCTCTCTTCCTCATTGAACACTAAGGCTTGTGTTGAAAAGAGATGATGTACAGACAAAGGAATAGAGAGGCCTGAAAGGATTTACAGTGACTAAAGTTGGGTGGGTTTCATTAGGGAATTCTTCTTGAAAGGGAGGACCCCACCCATTGCAAGGGTAATTTGCCTAATATACAGCAGTATCATCTGTACTTAAGCTGGTTGGATGCCCAAGATCCCACATCAAATAATAACTAGCAATTGGCTAATCTTGTTAGGCTTCTGGCCTGCATCTCCTCATTTGGAATGAATTGAGGGAGGGAAGGAGGGGGAGAGAGAGAGAGAGAGAGAGAGAGAGAGAGAGAGAGAGAGAGAGAGAGAGAGAGAGAGAGAGAGAGAGAGAGAGAGAGAGAGAATTTAGGCAAAAGAGGAAGAAAAAAAAGCTAGTCAAATGATTAACGAAGCTTGATGAGAGACTTGATGAGAGAAAACGGGAGAGGCCAAGTTAAATAGGACCTTTCCAGAGATGCTTGTTTTAAAGTTTGTGTGCATCTTCAAAACAGATTTTTGGGAGGCAATGGGGACCCGTTTCAGGACCCTTGGATTCAGTTGGAATGACCCTGAGGCCTTGAGAAAATGCTGAGTCTATAATTCATGTCCTGAGACCAGAGGTCCCAGTCAGATCCAAGACAAATCCCCAGTGGTTCTGAGAGGCTGCTGATTTTAGGAACATTGCTTTTTCTTTTTTCCTGAAATAGAGCTGTATCAAGCACAGAGTCACAGCAAAGCAAATTCTTGAGAAAAGGAGAAATAATCAGAGAAAGGGGGACAGAGACAAAATCAAAACAGAGAGATAGGTAGTTGTACAATGGCAAGAATTTAGATTAGCAAAGAACCCTAGTGATCATCAAGTCTTCCCTTTTCCTTCATTTTCCAGATAAGGACTCTGGGTCCCTGAGAGATTAAATACGTTATCTAATAGGCATATATAGTTCATGGCAAAATATTCTAACCCAGATTGTCAGATCTGAGGTCCTTAGAAGAACTCAGCATCCCAGTTTTGATTCTTATTAGCTGTGAGGCCTTGGATAAGTCATTTAACTTTTGTGACCTCAAATTCTTCACAAAGATAATAGGAATGATACTTTTATGGTCAGGTTGAGGAAAGTAGTGTGTAAGCTGTTAGAGTACCATATAAATGCAAGATTGCTGTTAGAGACATTAACCAATTAATCAGTCAATAAGCATTTGTTGGGGGCAGCTAGGTGGCAATGTGGATAAAGTACTGGCCCTGGGTTCACGAGGACCTGAGTTCAAATCTGGTCTCAGATGCTTGAAACTTACTAGCTGTATGACCCTGGGCAAGTCACTTAACCCTCATTGTCCCACAAAACAAAACAAAACAAAACAAAACAAAACAAAACAAAACAAAACAAAACAAAACAAAACAAACAAACAAAAAACCAAAGGCATGGAGCTGAAAGATGCATGCTCGTGAGGAATACAGCATGGGGAGAAATGTATAACGCACCTAGAAAGTTAGGATGCTGCTAGCTTGTTAAGGGTCCTAAAGGTCAAACAGGGGAATTTATGTTAAGAGCAATGGAGACAGAAGCAGAGAGAATGAGATACAGACAGACAGACAGACAGACAGAGGAAGGGCCAAAGAGGTCAAGAGCTACAGTAAGGAAGAAAAAACAGCCCTGGCAAAACTCAACCAATTCTTTAAGTTCAGCTGGGATAAGGTATTGAGACTGGACCCATCATTTTTACCTACATGCACAGTTAAAAGAGTTTAAAAAAAAAATAAACCTTTTGTTCTTTTAAAATGACTAGATATTAATAATGATGATTAATATTAACTAGTATTAATGGTGTATTTAATGGTTAATAATTAACTATTGATTTTTTCAATCAATAACAATTTTACTAATAGACTCTACTTGACATTAGGTAAACTCAGAGAAAAGGGAAGAAGCATTTGCATAGGTAGTGAGATAATGGAAGCTTCGTTCCTGGGCCTGAGCTTCTCAGTTCACCATAGGACATAAATTATGTTGGAACTAGTCATGTGCAAATCCTAGAAACAAGAATAGATGCATAAAGTTAAGGAGAAGTTCTGACATAGTGGAAAAAGCACTGGATATATAATTAGAGGATTTGGATTTGAATCCCATCTCTGCTATATATTATAGAGGGCCATCATGCACAACTGAGGCAAAAGCATATAGTGGAAGAAGCATTGGGTCTGGAGTCAAAGGAGCTGAATTTGAATCTTGCTTCTTTCACTGAATACAAGCAAGGCATAAGGCAAGCCCCTTAATGTTCTTGGGCTTCATTTTCCTCATCTGTAAAATGAAGAGGTTGGACTATGAGGTCCTTTCCAGCTTTATATTTACAATCCTAAATCATTTGACTCATGCTTAGTCATACGGTTACTTTGGACTTATTTTCCTAACCTGTAAAAAATGAAACTGCACTAAATGATAGCTAAGGTTCTTTCCAACTCTATGATTGTGTATGGTGGAAACTAGAAGTATACGTGAAAGGATAGACCTCAGGTTGATCATATCCAATCTTGGAGGTGGGTAAATAGAGCAGGGGATAGAGTTACGGGCCTGGAGGCAGGAAGTTCTGATGGTCCAATCCACAGTTAAGTTGGATCAAACTGGTTGCTTGTCTGCTGATTTGGCTTATGGGGTTACCAATAGACTCTGCTGGGCTGATGAAGGCTCCTCTTGACCTTTGAAAATTCATAAAATTTGGGGCAGCTAGGTGGCACAGTGGATAGAGCACTGGCCCTGGATTCAAGAAGACCTGAGTTCAAATCTGGCTTCAGACAATTAACAATTACTAGCTGTGTGACCCTGGGCAAATCACTTAACCCCAATTGCCTCACCAAAAAAAAAAAACATAAAATTCATACAATTCCTCCTCTATATATTCATTTCATAATATCACGTAAGAATGAACACAAGAGAGAAAAGAAAAAGAGGTACCATGAATTCAAAGATACACAGTGCCTGGGTAGGTAAAAAGATCTGATAATCAGCAGCTCAAAGCAATTTTCCACACTCAAAAGGCAAAAGAGAAGATCACTCAAGGGAAGAGGCACTCATTCTCTCCTGAGTCATTAGAATTTTTAGCTTCGCTACCCAGAAGACTGCATCGTAATGTACTTGCTCCTGGTCCCTCAATCACTCATAACCAACACTAGTTCCCAAAGTTCTGTATATTGGATTGGCAGCAAGCAGAGACTATTGCTGTATTACCCACCGAGAAGGTCAAATCCATACATGTTCTAAGGACTAGGTTCTCACTAGCCACTTTCCCATTCTAGTTCAGAAGTTTGCATAACAAAGTAATCAAACCTAATGATTTTTCTTCCCCTGGTCAATGAGGGTTAATTGACTTGCTAGGGTCACACAGCTAGTAAGTGTCGAGTGTCTGGGGCCAGATTTGAACTCAGTTCCTCCTGAATTAAGGGCCTGTGCTTTATCCATTATGCACCTGGCTGCCTCCTTAAACCTAATGATTTTTTTTGTGGGTGAGGCAACTGGGGTTAAGTGACTTGCCCAGGGTCACACAGCTAGTAAGTGTTAAGTGTCTGAGGTCAGATTTGAACTCAGGTCCTCCTGACTCCAGGGCCAGTGGTCTATCTACTGTGCCACCTAGCTGCCCCCAAAGCTAATGATTTTAAAAGAAAACAAAGAAGGTTTTGACCAGATAAATCTGACCATACAGCTGAATGTATCTGGTAATTATCAGCCTAGTATAAGTAGGTAAATTAGAGCAAAACCAGAAAATGAGATAGATAAAGCACTGAGTTGGGCCTCTGTTGATTTAAACCCTAACTGACACTGACTTAGCTGTTATTTTGGGATAAGTCACTTCAACTCTCTGGGCTTCAGTTTACTCACATTTAAGAGGGGAATGGACTAAACCTTTTTGTGACATGGACCCCTTTGAAAGTCTGGTATAGTCTATGAACCCCTTCTAAGAATGTTTTTAAGTGCATAAAATAAATGCATGGAATGACAAAGGAAACCAATTATATTGAAATAGTTATAAAAGAAATAAGTTCTCAAATCCCTGATTTAGATTAAGACTCAGGGGCAGCTAGGTGGCACAGTGCATAAAGCACCAGCTCTGGATTGAGAAGGACCTGAGTTCAAATCTGGCCTTAGATACTTGATACTTACTAGCTGTGTGACCCTGGGCAAGTCACTTAACCCCCATTGCCCCACAAAAAAAAAAAAAAAAAAACCAAAACCAAACAAACAAACAAAAAGACTGGATTGACTCTAAAAGAAACTAGAAGCTTCAAAGTTCTCTGATTTTCCCCTGTGATCTGTCTCAAGTAAGTACTTGGACTCATGGACATGGAGTACATGGAGGGCTATATGGGCAGAAAAAGGGAGATTCTTCTCAGAGATTCTTCACCCCCATTTGCTTGGTACCATGTGATGCAGAATTGAGTCTGAAAATGACAAGGGGTGAGGGGAAGCCAAAGTGAAAGTGGTGGGAAGGAAGAGAGAGATGCATTCGTACTTTGGCTTCCCCTTCACCTGATCAGACCCATTCTGGAGGCACTGAGAAGCAGGCTCCACCTGCCTTCCTCTGCTTTCACCCTCTCTCCTCACCTCCCCCTCCTCACAAAGAGAATAGCATTGTAAACTCTTCCAGCTTGTGCCCAACACCCAATTTCTTTCTAGTGAATAGTCCTGCCATTAGCCCATGCCAAGAAGATTTTTCCAATTGCTTTGCTGTGAACAAAGAACAGCAGCTTGCAAACTTTTCTTCAGTCTTTAAACACACACACACACATTCTTTGGAGGAGTCTAGAGATGTGTGTGGAGTTTTCTTCCTTTTCCTCTCTAATCTTTGGACCACTGGCTGCTCCATTCCTGGAAAAGGGATAGGGGCTGAGGAATTTCTGGGTCACTGTCTCTGGGAGGAGCATAGGGCTTAGGGGATAGGTGGCAGAGCCCCAGTCCCCATCCACCCATAACTCATAAGAGAGATATGCAAAACTGTCAGAGCTGCCAAGAGATTTCCTGCCAAGGTGGGCCACTCTCCAAATGGGCTTCTATATTTATGTGCAACCGACATACAACAAAACAGTGGGGGGCAATAGAAACATAATTGGGGGTTCAATAGTTGGTCCCATATGTGAATGATTAAAGAAGGACAACTCCAGGAGCAAGGAGTAGCAAAGGGACTCACATGACCTGGAGCAATGACCGAGCTGATCTCAGGGGGTTGGAAGTAGAGGGGCAAATGTGAACAAATATAGTGAGTCTGGGACCCTGTCATTTCAGCCTCATGACTTGCTTGTTCTTCTCTTGCTATCTCTAGCAATCTCTGAAGATCTTAGTGTGGAGTCAGTTGAAACGCTGGATCCCAAATTCATGTGTTGGAGAGAGGTGTAGTCATATCCCAGATCAGGGAAAGATGGAGAAGTGTTGCA
Source organism: Dromiciops gliroides (assembly GCF_019393635.1). Taxonomy (NCBI): domain Eukaryota; kingdom Metazoa; phylum Chordata; class Mammalia; order Microbiotheria; family Microbiotheriidae; genus Dromiciops; species Dromiciops gliroides. Next base: position 71,024,464 of record NC_057863.1, read on the forward strand.
AATTCACTTTCTTCATTCCACTGAAGAATCAATGGACATTTTGTGAGTTTGAATCACGGGTTGAAATTGTACAGGGACGGGGCAGCTAGGTGGCACAGTGGATAGAGCACCAGCCCTGGATTCAGGAGGACCTGAGTTCAAATCTGGCCTCAGACACTTAACAATTACTAGTGTGTGACCCTGGGCAAGTCACAACCCCAATTGCCTCATCCAAAAAACCCCCAAACAAAACAAACAAAAAGAAATTGTACAGGGACTCTTTAGAAAATGTCTTCAAGTTATCAGAGTTCTGCTCTCTTATCTCAGGTCTTTGGGGGTTGTATCTGGTGATTATACTAAAAGAGAGAAAGGTCATGGGGCCTTCTCCTCTTTGAGGTCATGTGGACCTCAAAGGGCATCAGTCCTCAATATATGCAACTACATTCTTTCACATTTTAGGTAAAATGAATGAGGTCTCCGAACTTGTGAGATGTGAAAGATCTGAAGGATACCTTTGCCTCTTGGTGTTACAATGTATCGTCAATGCTCCTAGGAACAAGGAGTGATCTTCTCTTGTATCTAAGCCAGCCGAAGCTGAGATCGTCTGGTAGTCAGTCCACATCTGGACATGAAGTTGGTAGGACCAATATTATATAAGAAGTCAGCTAAAATTTGAGCCTAGATATCAGGAAATGGTATAGATGAGAGTATACCCACAAGGTATGGGAGAAAATGTTTATACTTTGTTCTTGCCATGTCTTTGAAGTAAATATGCTTTGTAAAAGCTAACTAATGTTAAGGCAGATGGTACTGAGGTACTAGTCTTTGGCCTTAACAATGAGGGTAACCTGTGGTGGGGGCTGAGCCAATGCCAGTACAGAAGACAAACTTCAAGCCCTCAGAGTTATCCCCTGCAACCTTGAGAGGCAGATGCAGCAAGGCCCTGGGAGAGGCAGATCACAGGCTACAATTACTTTGGGTTTCTATGCCACAGTTATTTATAGATGTGGCCTACACACACACACACACACACACACACACACACACACACACACCATTGAGCATTTTATTTATTATTTATATATGCATATAGCAAATAAAAACATTAAGGGAAAAAAAGACTTCAAGTACTCAAATAGACAGGGTCTCCCAAAAGTTATCCCTCTCTCTGACTCTAACATGACCCAGGCAAAGATTTTTATTGCTCTTAAAAGTTCTCCAAGGGAAGAAATGTCATCCTCTCCTTGAGCTATTTGAACCCACATCACACCCCTGAAAGTCATGAAAGTCACACCCCCAAAATCCTGTTGTCTAATTTAAAATTGAGAAAGGTTCCATATTTAAAATTTGATTGGTCATGCCAAAACTCTGCCTGGGCTGCCGCAAACTATACAATATGAGAAATAGCTGGTATAGACTTGACTAGCTTTGGGAGGTCAGGCTTAAGTTATTGGATTTATGCCTCTTTATTTCTTTGATCTTTTCAGTAGCTGAGCTGAAAGACTCTGAAATTGCTTCAATCTCTCACTTTCCAGCTCTACCTGTCCCTTTATCACCCCCTTTCCCTGTCCCCTTTATTCTCTTCAGCCCTCTTCTTTGCCAAATGGCCAGGCAGCCAGCTGTGAGGAATTTCATTTGTCTCAGGAATGCTGACTCACAGACTCTCTCTAGTTGCCTTCTTGGTAGCCCTATTGTTCATTCAGTTTACATTGAGTTGAACAAGGAGCACAGAGATGAAAGGAGACTTAGGTTGGGATGTATATGAGACTAGCAGGACTTGGGTGGGGGGAGGGAAGGGAATCACACTTCAGGGGAAAAGGCTGGAAAATGATAGGAAGCTACAGGCTCCCAAGCAACTGAAGCCAGCCAACACCAACAGCAGTAAAAGTGGGAGGGAAAAAAAACTGAGAAACTGATGAAAACCCAAACAGACAGACTTTGTCTAGTATGCAGAAAAAGAACAGAGAAAATGGTTTAGAAAAACATGTTAGTGAAAAAGAGGAAAGACAAGCAAGACACTAAGAGGGGAACAGAAGAGGCAGGACAGGAAGTTGAAATATGGTGGATGGATGGATGGATATTTCAGTGACTAGGGGTAAGTACTGTAATTTCTTAAACAGTGAACTTTCAAAAAACTTTTCTCATTTGATTCCTATGCCTCTCAAGAGTCAGATTCACAAATTCCTGCCGAGCAGGTCTCACAAAAATCTACGTATTCCAGAACACTGGCCCCTGTTTGCTTCCCTCCAATGAGTGCTGGGAGGGGAGCCAGGAGCTAATCAACCTGTCATGTTTATCCTTCCTTCTGACCCACAGAAATAACTACAGTCCACCAGTCATTCCCCTGTACCTAACAGGAATAGGCTATCCTAACTCACTGTGTACACTGCAGAATGGATGAAGTTGATGAAGAACTGGAAAGTCACTTAATCTAACAATCTCATTTTATAAATTAGTAAACTGAGGCTCAGAGACTCTAAGTGACTTCTCCAAGATCACACAGAGAGTAGGTCACAACAGAGGTATGTATATAGAAAACATATATGTCCACTGATTCCAAATTCAGTACTCTTTCTTCTGCTGAGCAGGGAGGTGAGGGTAGAGAACTGATCCAGGTGGGGGGAAAGTGTAATGTTTGTCTTTCCCCTTCCCTTCTCAGTGAAGCACTCCCTGCCCCCTTTTTGGTTGTTGTTGTCATTCAGTTATTTCCATCACTTTCAACTCTTCATGACTCCATTTGGGGTTTTCTTGACAAAGATACTGGAGTGGTTTGGCCATTTTGTTCTCCAGCTCATTGGGCAGATGAGAAAACTGAGGTAAACAGGGTCAAGTGACTTATCCAGGGTCACATACCTAGTAAGTGTCTGAGGCTGGATTTGAACTCAGGAAGATGAATTGTTCTGACTCCAGGCATGGCACTCTATCCACTGTGCCACCTAGCTGCCCCCTTTTCTGAATTACTTCTTTTTTTCTGGTCCCTCTGCTCTTAGTCTTTTCCATCCTCAATTCCCATTGAGCATACTTTTAAATGAGCTCTCCAGTGGATGAAGCAATTCCCTATTGCCCAAGGCTTATGAACTTGGTAATATTTATCTCAGCCATTACATGATAGATTAGACCTAATGGAAAAGGGACCTTTGGGTGGTAGAAAGAACCCTGAAGTAGGAAGTAAGAGACCTGAACTCTGCAGAAGGCTGGCTCCACCACTTCACTTCCCTGTCATTTCACTTCCTTGGTCATTAGTTTTCTCATCTGTAAAATGAGAAGGTTGGACCCCTGAGCCTATCTATCTGCCCAGCAGCTGAACTTTCTTTTATATGTTGTAGGTGAAACCTCCCAATTCGAATGGGAGCTACTTCAGAACAAGCACCATCTTGCCTTTTCTGTTTGTATCTCCAGCACTTAGCATAGTCGATGGCGCATAAGTATTTAGTAAGTGTTCATTCATTCGTCCATTCATTCGTCCATTCATTCATCCATTCATCAATTCATTCTTAGATCAGTGGACTACAGATTTAAAGTTAGAAGGCACCTCAGAGACTACCTAGCCATCTAGTCTACCCCCTTCATTTTACAGAGGCAGAAACTGAAGCCCGGGAATCCCTAAGATCCCTTCCAGTTCTACCATCCTATAAGTCTACCTTCTGTTTTTCTATTCTCCTCATCAATACTACTCTCCTCAATATAATTCTCCTCATCATCTACTGTCAGAGATTTTTTGTGAGGAAGAGATAATGGAGATCATAAAGTTTGTAAACCATAAAGTGGTAGATACTGTGAAACAGTGTTAATAATGGAAATTTCAGGTGTCAGAGCACCTGTTAGGGAGACATGTTTGGGTGTGTGTGTGTTGGTGGGGCTTTCCAGCTCCTTTCAGTTCATGTAAATAAATGACCATCTACTTACTTGGTCTCTTTGTACAGTTGGTTCTGATAGCAAAAAGGAGAGAGAGACAGAGAGAGACAGAGACAAGAGAGACAGAAAGACAGACAGACAGATGAGACAGAGGCACACAGAGAGAGACAAACAGAAACAGAGACAGAGAAACAGAGGAAGGGAGTGGGAAGTGGAGTGGGTGGGGAGGTGAAGAGAAAAGAGGAGAAGAGAAGAGGAAGAGAATCAACTGATTTAGATATAGAAGGAGCCTTAGAAATTACCAAGTTCAAGGCCTTCATTTGATAGTTTTTAATTTTTCTATTTAATTTTATTTAATTAAACAAAAACCTATTTTCTCTTCCTTTCATCTCCCTTTCCTTTGAGAAAAACAAAAAGAAAAACCAAATCCTTGGGACAAATACTCACAGTCAATCAAAATCAATTCTCATATTGACTGTCAAAAAATGTTCATTTTAGAAATTAGGAAATTGAGTACTGGAAAAGTTAAATGACTTGCCCAAGATCATGAAGGTATGATAGCTGAAATACAATACTGATATTTTGGTTAAATGCAGTATTATGATAATAGAATTTTCTGGAATTTTCCTCTTGTGCCAGTCTGGGAAAGATAGGATTGGCTTAGAATGGAATGAATTAAAATCTCTCCTTCCTTTTCTTTGCCTCCCCCCCGCCCCCAACATTATTCAGATAGTGTCTGTAGCATGGGCCAGTGAAAAATTCATTTTGCTTTTGTAGACAACAGAGCCAAATAGAACAACTTAGTTAATAGGCCTGTATAGACCAACCCTTAGTCTGGGCCCCATCTGCCTGGGAGCTGTTGGCTGGGTGGGGGTAGTGAGCCACAGGGAAGGGAGGCTTTGATAGGAAGGTGAGCCTCGCAGCTGAGCAAACAGATACACTATTGTTTCCAATCCCAGGTTCAGTGCAGTGGACACTGAGGCTCCATCGGCATATAATTTATCCGACAAAAGCATAATACTGCTCCTCTGTATTTACACAGGTGCCTTCCTTCTCCAGGGAAGCCCCAGTGCTCTGCAAATATGCATGACCACATGTTTCCACAAGATGGATATTCTCCCCTCCATCCTGCTAAGGGGGGAAACTGAGGCCCAGAGAGGGGAAGGAGCTCTGGTGAGTCAGTGATGGGAAATGGGACTGAAAGCCAGCTGTAATGGCTCCTAGCTCCCATATCTCATTACTGGGGCTGCCTTTTCTGGCTCTGTGTAAAGTACCTTCAGGCCCTTTGGCTCTGGGATTGCCTGACACCTTCCCTACCTAACACTCTGGGTGTATCCCCAAGCACCTGGACTAGGGGCTCACACAATGCTTCTCCCTCCTCTGAGGACCGTGGCAGCTGAGTCAGCATCTCACAACCAAATCTTTGAGCAGAAATTTGCACATCGATCTAAGGAAGAGGGAGGAGGGGAGTAAATGAAGTCTGCAAAATATTTTCACCAGTGTGAAAAATGTTCTGTGGCAGCTTTAATACCCTCCTCCCCTCCCGCAATTGTGCTTTCTTTCTCTGCCACCCCCTCCCCTGTGAGGTACAGACCCATGAAAACCAAATACAGAGGGGTGCTGAAAGGAGAGACAGAGCTTATTCCTTTTCTTTGTTCTTGTTGACTGATTTCCTTGAAGCCTGCTGCCGGGTTTATTTTTTAGCATCCAGGCACCTGGTCAAATGCCACCCACCCTGACTAGCTGGCCAATTACCACTTAGCAGCACTCCTGGGAGGATGCTGTGTTTTCCTGGTGACTGCAGGAGGCAGAGGCATAGGGAAGGTCAGCTGAGGACTTGGAAAAGCTCCAAAGGTGAGCAGACTATATACTCTACATCAGAACATCTTAAACTTTTTCTACTTACAACCCTTTTTAATTTTTTTTTATTATTTATTTATTTATTTTTGCACAGGGCAATGAGGGTTAAGTGACTTGCCCAGGGTCACACAGCTAGTAAGTGTCAAATGTCTGAGGCTGGATTTGAACTCGGGTCCTCCTGAATCCAGGGCCGGTGCTTTATCTACTATGTTACCTAGCTACACCATCATGACCCCTGTTGCCAAATTTTTCACGATCCCTCCATTCAGTAATGTGATCCCATATGGGGTCATGACCCACAGTTTAAGAATCTGGGCTCTAGGGTGCAATGGATGAAGCACTGGCCCTGGATTCAGGAGGACCTGAGTTCAAGTCCGGCCTCAGACACTTGACACTTATTAGCTGTAGGACCCTGGGCAAGTCACTTAACCTTAATTTCCCTGCAAAAAAAAATAAATAAATAAGAGAGAGAATCTGGGCTCTAGATCTCTGGGAGGAGATCTAGATCCCAGTCAGGATGGAGGTGAGTCAGAAGCCTATTAAACTCCCCTCCCATCAAATTGGGAAGTGATGACTTGCAAAAACCTTTTGGTGCTAAAAGATCCCATAATGTTCTCTCCCATATGAATGCTACGCTGATCTCCAGCCTCACTCTCATGAATCCCATGATGGAGATGGACATAAGCCCAACACGATAAAAAGAAGCTCCCCCGCCCCCTCCCTTTCACCTCCCAAGGGGTCAGTGACATTTGAGGAGCGCTGCCATAAGAAGATGTAGCTCTGAGTAACACAAATTCTAGGAACCACATCTTCCAAGTAAACGGCCCATTGGTCCAAGCAAAGCTGTTGGGGAGATTGTTATGAGAGGTCCAACTTTTATCCCAGGGTCTCCAAGTGTGTGCATATGTGTGCGAAATGGTAGTTGTTTAGCATTAGACAGCAGGTTGCTAGGAGATGGATCACTAAAAAGAAAAGTACGCAGGACAAAAAAAATGAATAATAATAAATAAACAGATGACAGGGAGAAGATGCCAAGACCTGTTATGACAAGAGCATTTCAGTCCAGTTCATTTCATTTTCATGTGAGAGCCATAGGGACGTCAGTGTTCCTTCTTCCCCAGCACGGATTTCAGTTTTGTCTTCCCAGCTCCTCACCCTTTGTTTAATGTGGTGGGGAAAGCTGAGATGAAATATGGATCTCTGGAGGGCTGTGTCTTTGTAAAAGGCTATTACAGCTGTAACAAAACTGTTGTAATCTGTAGCATATCTCGTTACATCTTCAGGCATGCTGGGTCCCTTCCCAGCCCGAAGGAAAACACATGCGCACATCCATATACACACAGACACCCTCTAGTTTCCACTCTCTAATCTGTTATTCACAGTTGTTTTTTTCACACAGGCTTTCCCCTGACCTCTTTGAGGATGGGTTGTGGAAAAAATCAGTGGCTAGCTGGTATTTAGTTCTGGGTCTATACAAGTACCGAGGAAGGTTAAATAGATAAGCTAGAACCCAAACTGAACGGACCCTACTGTTGGGGAGAGGGGCAGTTTTGGAACTTCATTGAGCATGGGTGTTGCCAAGTTGGAATCAAAGCTTCTCAAAGATGGGAGGAGGGACCAATTAATCATTTAGTCCAATTTGTAACTGAATAGGAATATCCTCTGTTATGTCACAGGGGTAGCTTGATGGCACACACTGGTCCTGGAGTCAGGAAGACCCAAATTCAAACCCATTCCCAGACGCTTGCTATATGATCCTGGGCAAGTCACTTAATCTCTGCCTGGCTCAGTTTCCTTATCTGTACAGTGGGAAGAACAATACTATCTACCTCCCAGTGTTCTTGTGAAGATAAAATGGTATACAATTTGCAGAGCATTTTGCAAACCTTAAAGCACTATGTATGTGCTAGCTATGATTGCTGTTATTATTGACACCCAACTTGGCCATTCTGCAGTTACTGAGAGACCAACACTGATGAGGAACCCATTAGTACATATCATAGCCTCTTCCACTTTTAGGGAGCTCTAGTTAGGAAACTTTTCATTACATAGAACCAACATCTGCCCTTGCAACTTGGATCCATTGCAGCAAGCTCTGCCACCTTGGGCCAAGTAAAGCAAGTGCAATTTCTTTTGTAGATCACTGCCCTACAGATACTTGGAGACAACCATCCTGTCCCCCTAAGTCTTCTCTCCTCCAGGTTAAGAATCCCGTGTTCTTTCAACCAATTTTCACCTGAGATCACCTCTAGTTCTCTCACCCACTTAGTCACCCACCTTTGGACATTCTCTGGTTTTAACCTTTTGCTATAACACCGTCTGACTTTCTACCCTTCTTGTTGTCCACAAGGGTATAATATGTAAGAGGCATGCAGGGACACCCAGGCCACAACGTTCTGTTTGTGTGCCAGTCTTGTCACACAAACTTGTCAAAAATTAAAGTTAATCTTGTCATGACCTCTTGATAAAGTGATATTGACCTTTAGTCATCACTTACTTTTCTTTTAAAGTCATAACAAACCATTCCTTGGACAAAACAATCTAGAATTCTTTCCCCCTTAGGAAAAATTAGTTCTAACTTGACTTTCTCCAGTCCTTTGGTACCATTCTTAATTCTTTTTCAAGGATAACATAATAACATAATCATGTCTGTAAATTATTTCAGAATCCAGCATAGGTCTGAAAATGTTATTCCCATGCTGAAGAAGCTTCAATCACTCCCTACTGTCTTTATTTTAAAATCTTTTTTGTGGGTCCATGAGGGTTAAGTGACTTGCCCAAGGTCATACACAGCTAGTAAGTGTCAAAGTATCCGAGGCTGGATTTGACCTCAGGTCCTCCTGAATCCAGGGCTGATGCTTTATCCACTGTACCACCTAGGTGCCCCTACCTATTGTCTTTAGGATCAGATATGAACTCAGCTTGACATTTAAAGGCCTTCACAATGTGGCTCCAATCTATCTTTATAGAATTCTTATATACCATTCACAATTACACATTCTATGGTGTGTACAAACAGATTCCTCATTGTCCCTCCCACAGATCATTCCAGCTTTATACCTTTGAACAGTCTCATCTCCATATCTGGAATGAATACTTCCCTCACTTTCTTAGAATCCTTAGCTACCTTGAAAATGCTTGTCAAGTGCCACTTCCTGTTGCCTTTCTTGATCCCTCTCACAAATATAACTTGTATTTTGTATTTTTCCTCTCTTTGTGTGTGTTCACTCACATACACACACTCTCTATATAAAGATATAGATTGTATCAACTTTTTTTTTTTTTGCATGCTGTCTCCTTCTATAGAGTATAAGGTCCTTGAGGTCAAGAAGATTTTGTATTTTTGTCTTCGTTTCTCCCTTAGTTAACACAGTAACTGGCATAGAGTTGTTATTTAATAAATGTTTACTGATTGATTAATTCATTACATCTGTTCAATTGACAAATTACGTCCCCTTCTCTCCATTCACATGGCCACAACCTTAATTCATCATCTCTCTTAGACTACTGTTATTCCCTCCTAATTGTTCTCCCAATCTCAAATCTTTATCGTTTCCAATCTCTCCCCTCACACATGGGTCAAAGTGATATCCTTAAAGCACAGATCTACCTCTGTTACCCATTTGATCAAAAACTCCGATAGCCCTCTACTACTTCCAGGATCAAATAAAAAATTCATCTGGTTGGCATTGAGAAGGGGGCCTCACAATCTCACTCTAATGTACTTTTCTAACCTTATCATATATTATTCCCCTTCATGCAGTTGTCAGCCCAGACAAACTGGCCATTCCTCACACAAACTACATTCCATCTTTCATCTGAGTGCCTTTTCACTTACTGCCTTCTATGCCTGAAATACAATCTTTTTCTACCTTCACCTCTCAGAATTCCTACTTTTCTTCGCAACTCAGCTCAGACAATGCCTCCTGCATAAAGCTTTTCCCAATTTCCCTAGTTGTTAGTGCCTCCCCCTTACTCCCCATCCCCCATAAAAACACTTTGCATATATTTTGTGTGTGTGTATACATATACATATACATATATATACACACACACACACACACACACATGCAGATTATCTTCCTACAGAATATAAGTTCCTTCAAAGCAGGTACTGTTTCATTTTTGTTTTCTTGTATAGCCATACCTAGCACAATGCCTGTCACTCAGTTTTTAAGTAATAGATGCTTATTGATTGATAGTTAATCCTGATAGTTAAGTCTAACTGATGACTTAAACTCACTGAAGTCAGTCAAGTACATGCCTATATATATATATATATATATATATATATATATATATATATATATATATATATATATATATATACTGGGTTTCAGTTCCCTGTTCATCATTTTTGTACCATGTTTTCCAGCCTGAAGATTATTCATCTTTGTAGAGAAAATATAAATGAAACTAAAAGAATTGTCATTCTACCTTGTCTCTGCCATTCATTAACAATGACCAGGGCAGCTAGGGGGTGCAGTGGATAGAACACCGACCCTGCATTCAGGAGGACCTGAGTTCAAATTCAGCCTCAGACACTTAACACTTACTAGCTGTGTGACCCTGGGCAAGTCACTTAACCCCAATTGCCTCACAACCCCCCCAAAAAAACCAAAACAATGACCCCTTTGTTCCAACTTCTCTTTGATCTTTCTCTGGCGAAGAAGTCCATTTGGTCATCCTTGGCATTTATTGCCATTTTAAATTCATCCTGAGTCCTGATACTCTTCTTTAAGGACTCTGATACTTTTCTGTATTCAACCCTAGTCACCTTCTCTTGCTTCTATCTATTGTACATGAAATTGCTTAATGAGTTCCGTGTTCTCTAACATTGGTCTCTTTAGACACTCATCCTTCCCTTTCTTCCTCATAAAAAAGATTTCTATTTGCATCTTTAGAACCTTACTCTTAAAATCTTATCCATTTTGAGTAAATTCCCCTCAAGATGTTAGTCCAAGTTAGCTTTTTATTCTTTTTCTGATCCTTGTGAAATCTGATGTCCCCAAATCTATGGTAGAGGTGGGTGAGGTTGTCAGACTACAACTACCATTCCCTTTGTTACCTACCATGAACTCTAAAATGTGATCATTGACCATGAAAGGGTCAAACATTTGTTTGACAGCCAATTCTTTGATATTCATCATGAATTCCTTCAATATTGAGCAGAACTGTGATTAATCCCAAACTTTTCTCCATTTCTTAGTCTCATTTACTTTCTCTCAGATTGCCTCTTCATCTAGCTACGTCCTTTAATTTCTTCTAAGCATTCATAACATTTGCTAAGTTTTGCCTGTGGCCTTTACATGTTCCCCTCTTCTTTCCTACTAATTTTGTCTTTCTTTCTTTTCTTTTTTTTGGGGGGGTGGGCAATTGAGGGTTAAGTGACTTGCCTAGGGTCACACAGTTAGTAAGTGTCAAGTGTCTGAGTCTGGATTTGAACTCAGGTCTTCCTGAATCCAAGGCCAGTGCTTTATCCACTGCACCACCTAGGTGCCCCCTTTCCTGCAAATTTTGGAAGCTGAATTGAATAATAATTAGAGTTTGAGAAATACATGAACTCTGAGATATGGTGATAGTGGTAGGTCTTAGAGGAAAGAAGAAAAGGAAGCTTAAATTTCAATATGGAGTAGTTTGGAGAGCTATCCAGTTGTTTCAGTTACAGCAGACTCTTTGTAACCCCATTTTAGGTTTTCTTGGCAAGGATACTGGAGTGGTTTTCCATTTCCTTCTCCAGCTCATTTTACAGATGAACTTAGGAAAATAGGGTTAAGTGACTTGCTTAGGGTCCCATAGCTAGTAAGTGTCTGAGACCAGATTTGAACTTATAAAGATGAGTCTTCTTGATTCTAAGCCCAGAGTTCTATCCACTATGCCACCTAGCTGCCCTGTTTAGAGAGCTATACTCCATATCTGGGTCATTCTATGTTTAAAGGACTCTAGAAAGAATAGTTAAATTGAGGAATTAGGGTCACATGGAGGTCAAATGGTCAAAATTAGACAACTAATTATGAATTCCTATATCTTTGGTCTTTGAGAAAATTAGTTGTAATCCCTTTTGCCTTCCCCTTGGCCATGCTGACTTTTAATCTCTTTGAACACCTCATCTTTGAACACTATGATTCTTTTTTTTGTTTGTTTTTGTGGGGCAAATGAGGGTTAAGTGACCTGCCCAGGGTCACACAGCTAGTAAGTGTCAAATATCTGAGGCTGGATTTGAACTCAAGTCCTCCTGAATCCAGGGCTGGTGCTTTATCCACTGTGCCACCTAGCTGCCCCCTGAACACTGATTCTTAAGAACTATTAGTGAATAGTTTTAAAGCTATTCCTTCTGTACTAGAAGACATAATTGAACAAAGAAACACAATTCAGTGGACCCCATCACACACATTTCCATTCTTGTGAATGGAAGTATTCATTTTCTATACGATGAAAGAATGGAATGGAACCATGGGGGGAATGGAATGGAAGCATGAGAATACAGAGTGATTCATCTATTTGAAGTCACATTATACATCTGTGGAAGAGCTAGGATTAGCCACAGGAAAGCAAACTAACTCACTTAGTCATCAACTCCCATAGATTCAAGTTTCATCTCTAAGGAGAAGAATCCCCAATGTATATATCCACATCTAATTTCTCTTTTGAAATCTAGTCACGTGTTGTAATCTATTGGCTAGAATCTTCTGGATGTCCTGTAAATATCTCAAACTCAATATGTCCAAAATGTAGCTTACTATGTTTTTGAAAGTCCATAGTATGTTACCACTTGTCCCACCCCCATCCCAATCTTCAAACTTCCCTTTCCAATTTCTGTTTAGGGCATCACCATCATCTCAGTTATATTGCTTCCTAACCTAAGGTTCTGTTGTCCCTCAATCCCACACCAATATAAAATCAACTGAATTGATTGAACCTTCACAATATTTTTCCTATCTGTCCTCTCCATTCGCAAAGCCTTAAGTCAGATTTTCCCCTGCTTTCACTTACTACCAGTTCCCCTGCTTCTAGTCCTTTTTTTCCTCCACCATTGCTGCCAAAATAATCTTTCTAAGATACACATTCTGGGGTCAGCTAGGTGGTGCAGTGTATAAAGCACTGGCCCTGGATTCAGGAGGACCTGAATTCAAATCCGGCCTCAGACACTTGACACTTACTAGCTGTGTGATCATGGGCAAGTCACTTAACCCTCATTGCAAATAAACAAAGACCTTCAGTGCTTCATCCAGTGACCACAGCACCAAAAGACTTCAAAACTGATCAATGCAGGGACCACTCATGACTTTGGATGGCTTACAGTGCAGGATGCCTGAATCAGTACAGAATGAGGCATGCATTTTTAAATTTTTTTTTGGTGAGGCAATTGTGGTTAAATGACTTGCCCAGGGTCACACAGCTAGTAAGTGTTAAGTGTCTGAGGCCAGATTTGAACTCAGGTCCTCCTGAATCCAGGGCCGGTGCTCTATCCACTGAACCACCTAGCTGCCCCTTAGGCATGCATTTTTAAACAAGGGCAATGTATTGATTTGTTTTGTTTGACCCTATTTACTTGTTACAGGGAAGGAGTGTCAGAAAGTGACAGTGAGGTGGCACAGAAAAGAACAATAATACATAAATAATAAAACTTTACAGTCTCCTCCTTTTTTTCTAGAATAAAATTAAGCTTTATTCTAATCTGGTTACCACCTACCTTTCCAGTTTTATTTCATACTAATCCTCTCGACAAATTCTACATGTCAGCTTGACACTCTCTCTTCTTTCCCCTGTCCATTTGCATAGATTGTTCTCTGTGTCTTGAGTGCTCTTGATCCTCATCTTCACTTTAAGGGAAGTTATGGCCAAGAAGTTTCCTTCCCAGAGGATAGAAGGATTGTATAACAAACCATACTAGACAACAAGGATATGGATTTGGGGGTTAGAGGACCAGAAGCAGAAAGCAGTGACTAGAAAAAAGTAGAATCATAGTTAAGATCAAGAACTGTATCCATGGGATGACCAAATGGGAAGGTTGTGCAGGTTTGATATTGCAAGAAGAACAAAAGAATGAATGAGTCCCAGAGTTTTCTCAATTTCCTGTGCTTAGCATTCTGCTGGTATGTGAGTATTGGTATGCCCAGTCCTGTCCTTCAGCATCTCCCAATGTGCTGCAGCTGGAGGGCTCATGCTGTCTTCCACATTGTTTTCCATGGTGATGGCAGGCTCTAAGCGATGGTAGACAATGTGGGATGAGAAACTGGCTGCAAATAAGACACAAAGTAGATGATTTGCATATGGCTCATCAATAGTTGACTGAGCTTCATCTGTAAAGGTCTTCCAGAGGTCATCTCATCCATTCCTGGCCTCCACACCAATGGATATGTAAGGATCATCTCCAGCATTTCAGGAAAGGTAATGATAAACTTTGACCACCAAATGTAATGTGCTATAACCATTGACATTAAATAAGGTGAACCTGATTTCTACCTATATCAAAATGGCAAGTATAAAGGAGACTATCCCTTCCAGCCCAGCTGGAGACTTCCCTGTTCTCTCCTTTATTGATGGTTGTATCTGGAGTTATAATTTCTACTGCAATCATGAGGGATCAACAAGGAGGGGCAAAATCTCAAAGGAGGTTGCACCTTTATTTCAATGCATAGTGTTCTACAGTCAAGCAACTTCCATCTTTGCAAAAAATGAAGGCTTGTATTTTATAACAGATGGTAAAGGGGAACAAGGGATGCTTTCCAACTCTACTAATTAATAAGGGGAATGAAACATCCCTTAAAATAGAAGAGCTTCTTTTTGTGATGGCAAAGAGTTGGTGACCCTCAGTCAGCCCATCAAGTTATTGTATATGAATGTGATTAAATACTATTGTTGGGGCAGCTAAGTAGCGCAGAGGATAAAGCACCAGCCCTGGATTCAGGAGGACCTGAGTTCAAATCTGACTTCAGATACTTAACGCTTACTAGCTGTGTGACCCTGGGCAATTCTCTTAAGTCTCATTGCCCCATAAAAAAATAAAATACCATTGTGCTATAAAATATAAAGAAGGTGAGGGTTTCAGAGAATTATGGGAAGACTTGTGTAAACTGATGCAGGATATGAAGTGAACAGAGCCAGAACAATCTACATAGTAAGAGTAACATTATAATCAACTGTGAAAGACAAAGTAACTGATCAATTCAATAATCTATCACAACTCCAAAGGACTCATGATGTAAAATGCTATTATCTACTTCCAGATAGAGAACTAATAGTCTTGGAGTACAAGCTGAAGCATATTTTTCTCCTTTCTTTATTTACCTTGTTTTTTTTCCAAATATGGCTAAAGTGGAAATGTTTTGAATTACTCTATATTATAATGAATATCTTATTTTTTGCCTTTTCAATGGAAGGGGAGGGGTAGGGTGGAGGGAGAGAATTTGAAACTGAAATGAAAAAAATTTAAAATAGAAATTTCAAGATAAAAGTGAAAGAAAAAGTCACAAAATATTGGAAGGAAATCTTGACTTGTAGATGGAAAAATGGAAGGAAGGAAGGAAGTGTTTGAGTGAAGGAGGGAGGACAAGAAGGAAAAGGAAAAGGAGAAATGAGAAAAACATGAGACAGAGGAGAAAGTGAAGCAATATTACTTAACAGAGCTAAGTAAGAGAGAAATCTTTTACCATAAGGAAGGAAGCAATACCCTTTTTAAACTGCAAAGGGAGAGGGAAGGATAAAAAAATCTTTTCATACTATATATCTATGTATTTATATACTAAATATCATACACTGTAACTAATTTATACTACATATACTATACAGAGTAACCACATTGTAGGAAAATCATAGTATAGATGCATTACTGAGCATCCATCCTCAGAAGATAAAGAATAAGAAAGGAATAATAAAAACATGGCTTTGGGTAGTTAAAAAACCAAAAATGAACCCAAAATAAAGCAAGAAGACAAATTTTATGTCTTAGCTATTATTGAGAATTGGTGAGACGAGACTCATAACTAGAATATGGCTTTGGATGGGTACATTTTATTTTTAAAAACCCAACCAATAGCATGGTCTACTAATATACTAATATTAATATTAATAATATTAATATGTATAGTATATACTAGTATATACAGAATGTACATGTATCCTCATCAGCATACTAATATGTATATGTATACTCATTCGAATACTACTGTCTACTAATATATTGTATGGGGTTAAAATTCTAGCTATGATGTCTAAAATCTAATGAGTGGTTGCCCCATATTAGAAGCTTTAGCCAGAGTTTAGTCTTTTAAGTATTTATTAAAGAGCATAAGAGTCCAAGACACCTTCATCTATCTATCTAAGAGAGCCAGAGTCTCTCTCCAGCCAAGCCAAGGTCCTGGAGCTAAAAAAGACCTCACTCGCTCCTTCTTCATCCCAGAAGCCTCCTCTCCAACAGGAAACAGGGCCATACACACACACACACACACACACACACACACACAGTCCCCAGCTAATTGGCTGGTAGCTCTGATTGACAAGTCCCACAGGTGTTTCTATAAATGTAACTTCCGGATGCTAGTTAACTTCAGTATGCTAAAGTCACATGATCTCTAAATTACATGCTTTCTCCTCATGGCGGAGCTTCCCTGCAATCTCTTTCCCAGCAGGGGGTGCCATTCCAATTCTCACAATATATAGTATGCTCATTCAAGGGAATTCCAGAAAGAAAACATGGTAGAGAGTATTTGGGTAAAGTTAAATTGGGAAAGATATAAAATAAATAAAGATTAAAAAATAAATAAATAAAGATAAAAAGATAAAAGAAAGATTAAAAAATAAATTATATTGTGAGAGTATAGCCAAAGAATTATGTACAAACTATGTACAAGATAAATAGGAAAAAATAAACAGAAGGGAGGCACTAGAATTCACATGTTGGGAAAGGCTTCCTATAGAAAGTAGAATTTTATCTGGGACTTGATCAAAAGTAGAGAAGCCAGGAGGCAGAAATGAGGAGGAAGAGCATTTCAGGTATGGAGGAGAGTCAACAAAAATGCCCAAAGCAGAGAAATGGAATGTATTGTTCAGGGAATAGCCAAGAGATGTGTGTCGCTGGATGAAAGAATATGGAGGAGGAGGATAAGGCATAAGAAGGCTGCAAGTGGGGTGTTATCTTAGTTAATTTGAAGTGGCTCTATGAAAGCAAAGCACATAGCCATTGTTTCTCAGTCTAAAAAGGCAAATTAATCCATGATTAAATGAATTATAAGGATCAGTAGAAAGTAGTGGATTTGGATTCAGGGGACCTGAGTTCAAATCCTGCTTGTGTCATTTATTGTCTGTGTGACTTTGGATAAATCTCTTAATCTCTAAAGACTTCAAATTCCTCATTTATAAAGTGAGGAGATTGAAGTAGATGTCCTCCAATGTGTCTCTCAATTCTAAATCTATGATCTTATTAGTGACATTTTCTTATGAGATAAGATGAGAATTAATTCAACCCATTAGTCTCCCTTCTCCATAAGAATTTTCCTTATTAACTTCCCTTGGCTCTGATTATTCCATTACTCTCTGCTTTTCCCCTCAGTAATCACACACACACACACACACACACACACACACACACACACACACTTCCGTTCCTGGTATTTGTATGTCTTTATACAGTTATTCTATAATTATCCCTCTATCATTTTGCCCTGATTTTATAAACTTCTGGAGTAATAGGGTTGTGATAGACATCAGGTAAAAAATAAAGGACTTTACAAGGTGGGTTCTCAGGGCCAGCTAGATGGTACAGTGGATAGAGCACCGGCCCTGGATTCAGGAGGACCTGAGTTCAAATGTGAGCTCAGACACTTGACACTTACCAGCTGTGTGACCTTGGGCAAGTCACTTAATCCTCATGGCCCTGCAAAAAACAAACAAACCAAAAAACCAAAAACAAAGTGGGTTCTCATAATTGTAAGACTTTCTCCTGGAGTTTAAGATATTGGGCACTTTTAGTCAATCAACAACCAAGCTGATTGTTCTGGGCATTTGTCCTATGTGATATAAAACATCCAAATTAACTAATTTGACTGGATCTGGGACCAGCTTGACTGAATGGATCAGATGTCTGGGGGTCAGGGAAGCAGAGGCCAAAATATATAACACTAGCAAGAGAGATTTAGAACAACTGGATCGTTGAATAATCAACATGCTACAAAAACTTAAAGTTGATTTGAATAAATATCTACATTGCTTACAAGCCAAGTGATAAAATGCCTTGGGTTAGGGATAGGGCCAGACAAGGCAGAAATGCTGGGGTTTCATTATTAGTTACAATGGTATATGGAAAAATCCTTATCTTTTTAAAAAAATAATAAATCAATACAGTTAAATTTTTTTAGAGAATGATGGCTGACAATCAGTGTAGGGATACGACTGTCGAGCTGTCCATCTGGATTGCAATACTGAGCCACCAGAAGCCTGATTTCTTTTTGGTCTGGCCCAATTTCTTACAAGCCCGTGTGGCTGTCAGTGAAGCCAAGTCTGAAGGCTGCCAGTCTTGAATGTCTGGTGCCAACCCTTAAATGACTGGAACTCAACCCAGGTCAAATAACAGTGATTCTGGATGGATCTGCTCTTGACACAACCTTTGCTCCTCTGGACTTTTTCACCCCTTGATGAAGACTGTTTCTCTGATAATGACCTCTTCCTTACTACCCATGTGCCTCTCCCTGTTTCTTCTCCTTTCTGCTCTCCTCTCCAGCAGCCTCACCCTTGGCAGCAGCCCCCAAGAAGTGCAAGGCTCACTCTTGGAGCCTGGAACGACTCCGTCTGAATTCCTGATTCACTCATCCTTGCCAAAACCCCAAAGTCCTGAAGCTGCCATATGCCAACAAGAGCCAGGAGAGGTTGTTTGGATAAAACTAGAAATGACCTTGAACCTCTGCCCAGCACTCAAATGGAGAGTTCTCCACCCCCTTCCACAAGCCTTTCCACCCAACCCCGAACCTCCTCTAACAGACACAGGCTTCCTTGAAGCTTTGAGAGATGTTTCATTCATTACATTGCCTTTTCTTCTTTCTCTCTCTATCTCTTCTCCCTCCCCCAGTCTTCCTTTATCTCCTGTGGAGAGTCAATCAGAGAATGGCAGATGCCCAAGGTAAGAAGGCATGGTTAGCGACCAGCTAATCTATCCCTTTGCCGCCAGGAAGGGGTCATACTTATTCTTATCTGTCTGAGGAACTTTCTCTCCTGATTTTAGAGAGATTCTGGGCTCTCTTCTTTCAATATTTTTCAGTTTTCTTTCACAATCCAACATCCATGGCATTTGCTTTCTTTCTGGATGTCCTTGTAAGGCAGTTCTCCTTAGCAGATGATCTGGGTACTTATTACTTGGGGAAGAGGTCAGGTCTCCTTTAAGGAGGTATCAAAGTCTGGAGATGCCTTTTTTGATGCCCCTACAAAGTTCCATCTTGAGGTAGTCCCAGCTGCCAAGTTTGCTCAGGAAGCCCATTCTGGGCACATAGGCCAATGGATAATATCAAGAACTATCAGTCGGTAATATTCCAACCCTTTAATTCCCCAATCTCAGAGAGGACTGGCCATTTATAGATTCTATCAGTGAAGGTGACCAGAAGCAGAAAGGGAAGACCAGACTCATGCATGGGGTTTGGCATGAACTATTTAGGTCCATAGTGGAGTCAGTTCTAGAGTTAGAGGGATACTGGGAGTCAAGGCAGATTTCCTGATACATTAGGTCCCCACCTTGCTAGTGATGAATGATAGGGTTTCTTTTGTTGTTGTTGGCTTAGAGAATATAGATTGGCTCTGCTATTCCAGCTCATTGGGCAATTGCTCAATTTTCTTTGTTATTGATGGACTTCACAGCTAGTGAGAGTGTGAGATTCCACACCCTACTATTTCATGTGGCTTGTGTAGACAGAAGTGTCAACCTCTCTGCTTTGCTTGGCTTGTACGCATCTTCCCAAGTGTCTCTTCCCTTGCACTCCACCCCTCTCATATCCAGCCCCCCCCCCCAACAAACACTTCCTAGGACATGGAGTGTCAGAGCTAGAGAGAACATACTGGATTTGTGATTAGGTGAGCTGGATTTAAATCCCACCTATATGTCTGGGGGCAAATTCCTCCACCTCTTTTCACTTTTGTTTCCTCTTCTGTGAAATAAAAATTCAGGTTTTATCTTTGGCAGGGAAATAAGGGTTAAGCCCAAGGTCACACATCTAGTAAGTGTCAAGTGTCTGAGGCTGGATTTGAACTCAGGTCCTCCTGAATCCAGGGCCGGTGCTTTATCAACTGTGCCACCTACCTGCCCCCAGGTTTTATCTTAAAGGTCCCTTCCTATTCTAAATCTATGACCCTATGAGTTAATTCAAACTTATTACTTTACAAATTATTAAACCCAGCCTCAGCAAGGTGATGGATCCAGTCAGGCAGCTAGTTAATGGCAGAAGAAGTAGGAGAATTGAACCCAGGTGATTAGGCTATCTCCCTGTCTCTTTATCTTGCTTCCTGAAGCCTGCTTTTTCTTTTTTGACCTTTCATAGAAGAGCAACAATTACTCTGCTTTGTTTAGCTCCTCAGAGGAAAGATAATCCCATTTTATCATTCTCTACTTCTTCTCCCTACCTTCCACATAGACCCTGAATCCTAAGGGCAATGAAGCCCTAGGTTTTCAGAAGGGATATCTGCATGCCCCAACCCCAGTTAGGTAGGTGTGAATGAAACCTTTTCTTCTTTGATGATCTGTTGAAAGATATGAGAGCTTTCTTGCATTATGTTCCCCACCAAGGCTTCATACAAATGGAGATCAGGTTTGCCCTGGGAGGTGATGGAGCTGTTATTGTTTCCAAGAGAGGAGCCAGGAGGTAAACTGCAGGCAATCAAGAGTCATCTCTCTCTTCTGCTGGGTAGCTCAACCTTTGGCCTCCCTCTAGCATCTGGAGAAGAGGAAGGATCTCACACAATTCAGAGGGTTAAGGTCCTGAAGAGAGCGTGATCTTGGAGGGGACTCTTGAATCCTCCAAAAGGCCATAGCTGCCCTTTTTGGTGAAGCCCCTGGGCTGGGCTCAGTTCTTTTCATGAAAGGAGGTGTCTCTCGTTCCAAGATGCCAAAATGTGAGAATTCCACAAACATTTGGCTTTGGCATGAGGTAGTAATTCTCCAATCCTCTGCTTTTAGCAAACAGAGAGGGCCAGGCAATGCCCCTCAATTTATGGAATTGCCAACCCAGAAGACTCCCTCTGGTGATGTGTCTCCCTTCCTGCTTTTAGCAAGTTTATGGAGATCAATAATAGCCTGGGGTCCCCTTTTGCTCTGGTGATAGATGGAAAGCTCTTCTAAGCTCAAGAGTCTGGGGTGACACAATATTGCTTTTTGACCACCTAAAGTGGGGATTCTTAATCTAGGCTCTAAGAACTTTTTAAAAAAATATTTTGATAACTATATTTCAATTTATTAGGTTTCCTTGATCTCTGTAAACTTGTTTTAAAAAATATATTTCTATAACTGTTTCAGTATAATTGATTTCCTTTGTAATCATATGTATTTCATTTTATTCATTTAAACATATTATTCCGAGAAGAGGTCCATATAGTTCACCATATTGTCCAAGGGGCACATGATATTAAAAAAATAAGACCCTCTGACCTAAAATCACAAGGTACGGGAGCCTTTAATACACAAATACAAATTTCAGTTCAATGTTGCACAAGGTAAACAATATAAATGAAATTGTTTTTCCTGGTGAGGTCTACACATGCAAATGTGTCTAGGGTTAGTGGAGAATCTGAGGCAATTACCCAAATATATTTCTTGCAAAATATGACGATGGGGAACTGCCACCTTTCCGTTCCCAACTCTCTGTATCTCATGGCAAAGGGCCTCGGGTGTAAACAGTTCATAAGTGAGTCTTGTGGCTATGAAAACCACATTGGGAACTCAGATTGCTGTCGTCGGCTGACCTCCAAGCAGTTCATGAGAATGAATAAGTGAGCTCCTTCACCCTGTCATTTCGGAGTTGGGGAGTTGGGCTGAGGCTGAGAACTCCCTCGGGGGTGTCTTTTTCCCACGTGAAATGGCTTCACTTTTCATCATCTGTGTAACTTGTTTTCCTCTGCCCCTTTTATTGAAAGTGGAGAGTGAGCTCAGCTACAGACAAAACAATTTGAGCTTCCAGTCAGTTTTGATTTCTCCCTCCTCAGGCTCTAGAGCTCTGGACAGTCCAGGAAACCAGTCCTTTAGAGTTTTTGCTTCATCACCCAGCTCCTTCTCATTGGGAGCTCTGGGCTTGTCTTGCCATCCTACATGTGAAGGGGTCTGCTCTCAAGCCCTCCAAGAGAGCTAGAGATCATTCTGATGAAACATCGCTGATAGGATTAGAGCCTGGGTCTTTGGGATCTATTCATCTGATATTTCCAGCATAAAAGCATTCCCCTTCTTACTAGGCAGACAGATAGATTGACAGAGAGAACAGTTAATCAGTGCCAGGCAATGGGCTAAACACTGGAGATGCAAAGCAAGCAAGCAAAACAACCTAACTCTGATTCAAGACTCCTTTCCATGACATCTCTCCAAAATAATGTAAGTAAAACACCTTGCAAACCTGAAAGCATTATATAAATTCTAACTCTTATTCTTAAATTCCACCAACTTATGGATCATTGAGCCTGACCCTCTGCCCCCTCCTCATCTCACCTAAAGGCCCAAGGAAATAATACAGCTTGTTTAAGTTAACACAACTGCTTATAGACAGAGCAAGGATTTGAATCCAAATCTGCCAACTCTTGGCAGATTCTTTTTACGATGCCACGGTAAGCATTTCATTGCTGCCCTTGCTTTGAGGTGATGCATGCACTCTCAAGGGGTGTCTTAGAAGACATCACTATCTGGGATCTGCACTTCCAGCAACTTAAGAACAACATTTAAGAATACAAACCTGAATACAACTGATAGACTTCCAAAAAAAAAAAAATCTGAAACACCAGGAAAAAACACCCACAACAGAAGATAAGCATCTCACTTTTTCCAAAAGAATTTTTAGTAAATCTAAATTTTAAAAGCCTGTATTTATGTAAATCATAATGCATTTATTGGATTGAGAGAGATGGTATTGATTATAATAATTGTTCATTTTAATATAGCTTTTATCCAAAGCAATAAGAAAAATTTTAAAATCTAGGTATCATAAGAAAAAAAGTGTGGTTTAGTTCAAGTCAACTTGAGTTCCAACTGAGTGCAAAGTATGGTGCTAGGTTTAATGAATTCAAAGGTAAAAATGAAAAAGTTTCTGCTAAAATTCAATACAACTATCTATACTTACCTGTATACTATCTGTACACTTATGTACTTTACTCAAGTTACAACTTTGCTACAGATCAGTGGTAGCTTCCAAAATTTCTCAAGGGTCAGGGCAAAAATCCTGCACCTGTTTATAATAGATGTAAAGCACTTTATAAATCTTAAAGTAGTGTATAGATGCCAGTTATTTTTTATCAGCAGCAGCAGCAGCAGCAGCAGCAATAGCAGCAACAATAGTAGCAACAGCAGCCTCTAGTCACCAGGCCTCCAGTCTGGTGATGTCTTTATTCCCTGAGCTTCCTACTGTCTATCTCAAGCTGATCTCAAGCACAGTATAGGGCTGTGCTGACTAAAATATATGTGTACACTATTAAGTTAAATCTGCATTATTAACACTTTCTTAAATCTAGGCTTATTGATCTCTGTGGTTTAAATATACTGAAAATGATCAATGGTTCTAGATACTTAGATCAGGTTCTAGCATACCTATAAATATAATGATTAGGACAGTCTACTTTATGGGGCGGGGGATCACTTTGTACAAGTGTGTTTTGTTCACCTTATATAATCTTCCTTATATTAGAGCAATTAAGATAGAATACACAAAAAAAGAGTGTGCACACAGAAAAGTGAGTGTGAGAGAAGCCAGGGAGGAGGAGGAGAAGACAATGTTAGTAGAATAGCCCTGAAAAGTACTAGAAGAGATAACTTAAAGAACAGATACCAAGGAGAGCAATTACCATGGAAAGAGAAGAGGCACTATTGTAATGGGTTCACCAGTGCAGCCAATGGGCCCATGAGGTGTGCCTGGGCATTCCCTGTTTTTGCTGAGCTCACCCATAGGATAAGAACTAAGACTGGTGGTCCCTTAACTTCCTAGCCCTCATCTCTGACCTTTCCCTTTTCTGGAGAGAGATCTGCTCCCTAAAACTTATCTTGGTTTCACTGAAGTTTATTTACCTTCCCATTTACCTTATCTTGAAAGTCCTTTTAGTTAAGATAAATCTGGTTAACCACTGAATTACTGAAAAAAGTGCTTCATTACTCAAATGAAGCTGAAAGAAATAGGTTTATTATATATATATATGTATATGTATGTGTATATATGTGTGTGTATATATATATACATATATACATATATATACATACATATACATACACACACACACACACACACACACACATATATATATATATATATATAGTGTGTGTGTGTGTGTATCTTAATATAGAAGTATGGTTCTATTTGCTCTGTCCCCTCCCCACCTTTCACATTCTGAATGATTAGACTCTGTCTCAGCCTCTGGTTCTACTCTGCAGTTTCCATGATCCTTGAAGAAACAAGGACATTTCCCATAGTTAGTAAATAAACATTTATTAAGAGCCTACTATGTGCAAGGCATGGAGCTAAGCAATAATGATATAAAAAGAAGGAAAAGACTGTCCTTGCTTGTAAGAAGTTTATAATCTAATGGAGGAGAAAACAAGCCCAAAAAAAAGTACAATTTGTATACAGGAGAAATAGATAATTTAGAGGAGGAAGGCATTAGCATTAAGGTGAATCAGAAAAGATTTCCTGTAGGAGGTGAGATTTCATTTGGGATTTGAAGGAAGCCAGGAGGCAGAGATGAGGAGGGAGAGAATACCATGTATGAAGAACTGTTAGTAAAAATGCCTAGAGCCAAGAGATGGAAGGTCTTATTCAAGGAATACAAGGAGACTAGTGTCACTAGATCAAAGAATATTTTTTGAAGGGCAAGGGATCAGAAGACTAGAAAGGTGAAGGGCAGATTTTTAAAGACTCTGAACATCAAACAGAAGATTTATATTTGATTCTGGAGGTTATAGGGAGTCACTGAAAGTTTTTTTGGGGGAAGGTTAGACATGGGATTTAGGAAGAATAGTTTGATGCCTGAGGGAAGGATGGACTTTAATGGAGAGAGGCTTGTGGCAGAGTCCAACCAGCAGGCTATTCCAATAGTCCAGGCATGAGGTAACAAGGGTCTGTGCCAGACTGGTGGGCAGTGACAGGGAAATAAGTGAGAGGTTTTATGAAGGTAAATCAATAGGTCTTAGCAACAGATTTCACATGAGGGGTTGAGGATAACTCATTAATCTATGAGCCTGGGGGACTAGAAAGATGGTGGTACACTCAACAGAAATAGTTTAGAAGAGGGGACGGTTTGGGAGGAAGATAATGAGTTCAGCTTTTGACATTTTGAGTTTAAGATATCTGTCATCTTGGGATATCCAGAAGGACATATGCCACTAGAGGTTGGCAAAGAAGTTAGGGCTAGATAAGTATATTTGAAAACCATCAGTATAGAGATAACAATTGAATCCATTCTAGCTGATAAGATCATCAAGTGAAATAATATGGGAGAAAAAGAAGAGCCCTGTGAGACATTCATGGTTAGCAGGAGTAACCTAGAGAAAAGCTTCTTAAACTGTGGGTCATGACCCCATATGGGGTGTCATAACAGAATGAAAAATTTGGCAACAGTATATGCCTGGGGTTGTGTAAAAAATTTTTGGACAAAGAGGGGTTTCGAGTGGAAAAAAGTTTAAGAAGCCCTGACCTACATGAAGATCCATTAAAGGAAATGGAGGAGTGTGAACTGGGATAGAGAAGTAATATCACGAAAACCTAGAAAGAGGAGGGTATCAAGAATATCATGCTTGAGAGTGTCAAAGACTACACAGAGGATAAAGACTGAGTAAAAAGCCAGTTAGTTCTGGCAGTTAAAATATTTTTAGTAACTTTGGAAAGAACAGCTTTGGTTGAATAATGAAGTTGGAAGCCAGATTGCAGAAAGTTAGGAAGAGACTGAGAGGAAAGGAAGTTGAGGCACCCATTGCAGAAAACCTTCTCAGGGAGATTAGTCACAAAAAGAGAGGAGAAATATGGGACAATAGCTAGTGTGTCATTGTTGTTGTTGGTTTTTTGGTTGGTTTTGTTTTTTGGAGGATGTAAGAGACATGGACTTGTTTTTAGGTAGTACAGAATCAGTCAGTAGACAGAGAGAAAAGATAAGTGAGAGAGTGGGGATTATAGTGGGGAAAATCTGTTAGAGCAGACTGGATAAACAGGGATCACTTGTGAATAGAGAGGGGTCTGACTTGGCAAGGAAAAGGACCAACTTATTATGTACATCAAGCAAGAAGAAAGAGATGGTGGAAGGTGGCATCTGTGTGATGTGAGATAAAAAGTAGAGGAGAAAAGGGGGCTCTTGGGGAATAACATCAAATTTTTTTCAGTAAAATATGTGATAAAGCTCTCAGCTGAGAGGGCAGGGGGCAGAGAAAGCCATTGGAGGTTTGAGGAGGGATGAAAAGGCTTGGAAGAATCTTTGTGTTGAAAGGTATAGTGAGTTAATTAGGGAGGTATAAGATTACCTTGCAGAAGCAAGGGTCTAGCTGAGGATGCACAACATAAATTGTAATGGACATTATCAACATGGTCTCATGATATTATGAAGCTTCATTCAATAGTAGACAGTGAGTGGTGGGAATGATCCAACAGTGAGGCTTGACAAAGCAAGATCAGCACCATGATAAAAAGGCAAGAGATTTCAGAAAAAGAAAGTGTAGCATTTAACTGATTCACTAAGAAATGAATTCATGATGAGAAGGAAGAAGAATGTAGTTAGTGCCATGGTGATGGCCCAGGAAAGAAATTAAGACTCAAGGAATTGGAGGTCACAAAGTGGAACAAAAAGGGCGAGGGGTTGTTGTTGCAAGGCAGATAGAGAAGTAGAATGACACTAGATTGTGATCGTGTAAGATAATTTCAGAGTCTATGAATATGGAGGTGGTATACTTGTGGGTGATAACAAAATTAAAAAAAGAATGACCATCATTATGTGTTGATGAGGTGGGGTGGAGGTCATGTGAAATGAGTAATTTGAGGGACTGTGAAGGTAGGGTGTTTGAGAGAATATCAATGTATGTGTTCAATTCTTCTAGTATGAAGACAGGAGTTGTGGGGAGAACAACTATAAGCCAGATGCTGAACTCACTGGGAAAAGAAGGGGAGTGTCCTGGATTTTTATTGGGTGGTAGATCTGAATAGATCTTATAACCTAATGGGGGAAGACAACACAAAAAGGAAGGTGGAAGTTGCAGGGAATGGGGACAGAGTGAGGATGAGGCAGGGTCCTGAGGCTGATGGGATCTTGCAGGAATATGAGGTTTTCCCAACAATGAGGCATAGTGAAGAAGTCAGAGAGGCCCTGAAGTCCTGCAGCCTAGTGAGAAATGAGGAGATGTTTGAGAAGAGGAGTTCCCTGCTTCAATGAAAGTTTAAGTGCCTACTACATTCCAGACCCTGTGCTAAGCGCTGAGGATAGGAGCTCATGATCTAATGGGGGAGACAACAAGCAAATGACTATGTACAAACAAGATAAAGGATGTACTGAAGAGAATTTTAGAGAGAATTCCCTAAGATCAAGGAGTACAAGGAAAGGTTTCCAGTAGAAGAAGGTAGGGCTTTAGGAGAAAGAATTTTCAGGAACTGACAGGAACATGAAAGCTGGGGGAGATATCTCCATCAGGGTGAAGTATTTTTCCCTTTCACTGCATCTGTTGCTTCTTTCCCACACAGGAGTATGTCGTCTAGTTGTTCTTTGTCCCTGGTAAAGAGATGGGATAGCCAGGGAGGACAGAAAATGATCAGTGGCTTGAGAGAGGAAGATTCCCAGAGAATAGATCTAGTTTAGGATAGAAGCCCAAGTTAGGCATGGATAGGTTCCATTTCCCCTATTTCACAGGAAATTACAGACTGATTTGATGAAGTTTCAGGGAGAGAGCCTTTGTTGGGAGTCGGGAAAGCATTTTCTGTGAATAAGGGGCTCTGATACTTTTCCCATCATGTTCCCTTTTGGTAGTCTCCTGAAGCCTACAAGTCCCCCTCTTAGTATGTTTTTAAATACATAAAATAAAATGCATAGAATTACAAAGGAAATCAATCATATTGAAAGATTTCTATAATTTTTTTAAATTCATGGAAACCAGGATAAAAACCCTTGCCACAAGAACAATTATCACCTTGTTGATAAGTAGACAGCTCTTGGTTGGGTTATGGGAACTAAGACTCCTTCTACCCAAATATAATTCCATTGCAAAATAGAGTCAATACAGGCGCAGCTCCCTTTGCACTGGCTGATAGTAAAGAATAAGAATCAGTCCTTGATCCATTTTGCATTTTCCTTGTTCGGGGGGAAGACTAAAGTTAAACTGTGGCGACAGAGTAAAAGAGGAGGGATCCTTAAGAGTTGACTTCCCCAGCTAGGTGGCAGCTAGGTGGCACAGTGGACCCTGGATTCAGGAGGACCTGAGTTCAAATCTGTTCTCAGACACCTGACACTAGCTGTGTGACCCTGGGCAAGTGACTTAAACTTCATTGCCCCCCCCCCAAAAAAAAGAGTTGACTTCTCCAACCCAAGACAAGCCAGCAACCAGGACTATCCTATATAGTAGTAGTAGTAGTAGTAGTAGTAGTAGTAGTAGTAGTAGTAGTAGTAGTAGTAGTGGTAGTAGTAGTAGTAGGCCTCCACCAGTCTCGCAGGACCATGGTGCCTTGAAGAGCCACAGGCCACTGTGTGGCTGTGCAGTCTGTTATGGGAGCCGCAGTTCCTGAATGACTTGTAACCAGTAACTGCCACTTCCTATGTTGTATCTACCCCATGAGGAGTAGCTGGAGTGTCCTCTCCAGGGCGCTGGCCTAGGCGGATCAATATGGAAAACAAGCTGTTGCCCATGCAGCTGGTTTTCCTTCTTTGCGACATTGGTGGATCCAAAGGAGAGGCAGAGCACCAGTGCCGCTGCAGGAGTTGCCAGAGGGGTGTGATGTCCAACATCCAACTAACTGCCTAAGGGACTCCGACTCCTGATTTTTCCTCAGGGTTAACTCCTGAAGCCTTTCCTATATATGGGTATAGCTGCAAGGCAGCGGAGGTTTAAAATCAGGGTTCCTTCCACTAGGCGGGTTGCCTGCCAAGGCTAATGAGCCCCACCTGCCCAAAGCGACTGGTTTTAAGGCGCCAGTGACTCGCCTTTGCCCCTTCTCCTGTTAGTAGAAACAGTTCCACCAGGAGAAGGCCAGGAGTTGGGCTTCGGTTGTCAGAGGCAATTTGAGACACATGCCATTGGAGCATTTTATAGAGAGTGGGAGCTTATCCCTACTCCCACCCCGGCATTACAAACCTTTGGAACTATATATATATAGTTATAAGTTGCTATTAAAGATTGTAGCAAAATTGGAGGAGGGCAACACGGCTAGGGGAGAGTAGTTAATGGAAAATGTTACTTTGTAAAGGAAGTACTCTGATTCCCTAGGCAGCATGAACCCATAAACTCGCCTTCAAGTCAGAGAAAGATTTCTTGGGGGTTCTTTTACAAGTAAGAATAATTGCCATGTTCAAGAATCCAAGGATCAGAACTTCTAGAAAAGGAAAGGGACTTTGCTGAGTAGGATTGCTTCTTAGAGAAAAAGGGGGATTATTTATGTGGCCCCAACAACTAGAAGAAAATTGAGGGAGAGCTGTGATTTGGGTAACTGCCCCATTCCAACTTCTTATTCCACTGAATAATTTGGAAGGAATACTGCTTGTTCAGAAGCCTCAATATGTGATTTCTTTGAAGGTTGGCTTGTGGACTATTTGAATGCTTTATATGTTTTATATATCTACTGGGAATACTTGGTGCTCTCTGCATTTTCTATGCAAGGAAAAAGAGGGAAGAAGTAGTTATATAGTGCCTACTATGTTCTGGGCCATGAAATGCCACCCAAAACAATGTGGCAAAGGGTCACATGACTGAAATATCTGAACATCTGCTGGTAACTATGATAAGTATTTTCCCTCACAAAGATTATTTCATTTGATACTCACAATACTGGGAGATAGTTACTATTATTTTTGACATTTTTAGCTGAGAAAATTGAGGCAAAGTTGGTGTCTACTGCATGTTTTGGTGTGTGATAGCATGATTTGGTGTGTGATGGTATATTTTGATGTGTTTTGGTATGTTTTGTGTGTTTTAGCGTGTTATGGCATGTTTTGGTGTGTGGTTTATATGATGACGTGTGACTTGTGTAGATGGCAAATAACTTGTAAATGGCATCTTCTGATGTGCGGAGGCATGTTTTGTGTGTGATGGTATATTTTGGTATGTTTTGGCATATGAACACATGTTTGGGTGTGGAGGCATGTGGAGGTGTCTGATGGCATGTTTGGGTTTTGGAGGCGTGTGATAGAATGGTTTTATGTGTGAGGGTGTATTTTGGCATGTGGAGGGCTGTGGAAGCCTATGGAGGGATATTTTGTGTGTGATAGTGTATTTTGGAATGTTTTGGCATGTAGAGGTTTGTTGTGGCATGTATGGGCTGTGAAGACGTGTTTTGTGTTTGATGGTGTATTTTGGTATGTTTTGGTCTGTATAAGCATGTGATAGCATATGATAGTATGTGATAGTATGTGATGCCATGTATAAGTGTGCATAGGCATGCATAGGCATGTATAGGTGAGATAGCATGTGATGGTATGTGAAGGTGTGTATAGGCATGTGAAGGCATGTGATGGTGTCTATAGGAGGGAATAGGCATGTGATGGTATGTGATAGCATGTGATAGTGTATGAAGGTGTGTATAAGCATGTAAAAGCATGTGATGGCATGTAAAGAAGTCTGACAGAGTGTGATGGTGTGTGATGGCATGTATTGGTCTGTGATGGAATGTGATGACATATGGAGGCATGAATAGGTTGTGGAAGCATGTGCAGGCTTGTGATGGCATGTTATAGCGTGTGGAGGCAAGTATTGGTGTGTGGTGATATGACAGTGTGATGGTATGTGATGGCATATGGAGGTGTGTGGAGGCATGTGATGGCATGTGGAAGTGTGGGATGGTGTGGGATGGCATGTGCAGGCATGTAGAGGTGTGTGACAACATGTGGAGACATGTGATGGTGTATGACGGCGTGTGGAGTTATGTGATGGCATATAGAGGCGTTTCTTGCCTTGTGGTGGTGTGAGATGGTGTGAGCTTGTAAATGGCATTGTGCAGGCACATTTTTTGTGTTATGGTGTATTTTGGTGTGTTTTGTCACATGGATGCACATTTTGGTATGTTTAGGCATGTTTGGGCATGTGATGGCATGTGGAGGCATGTGGGGGCACGTGATTGCATGTTTTGGCATGTGGGGGCATATTTTGTGTGTGATGGCATATTTTTTATATTTTATAATGTATAAATATGTTTCGCATGTAGATGTATGTTTTGGCTTGTATGAGCATGTTTTGCATGCGGAGGTATGTTTTGGCATGCAGAGGTATGTTTTGGCATGTGATGGCATGTGGTGGCAAATAGCTAACATGATGAATTTTAGTTCAAGCTTCTTCCTTCCCATCCTGCTCCACAAAATTGGGTCTGAAAGACCACAAAATAATTTTATTAAGTTAACACTTATTGTAAGTCTCACACTATACAGTATCAGTATATCAGTCCTTCTTTGATACTATCTATATGGTATCTTTTTTTTTTCTCTGTAGCACATGGAACTTTACAAACCAAAAAAAAAAAAAAAAACGAGGGGGGCAAAACCCTCATTGCCCCACCAAAAAAACAAAAACAAAAAAAATAATGTAGAAATTGGTCAGAAGATGGAGCATAAACATGGTACTCCAGAAGTTTTTATTCCACAAGGAACACAAAAATATTAGAGAAGGAATAAAGATATATATTATGAATCATAAAATAAAACTTCAGAATAAACAGGACAGGAATAAAGGCAGGACAGGAATAAAATTAATAAGGAGAACAAAAGCAAATATATTATTCTTAGAAAAATTAACAAACAAAAAAGTTGGGGGAGGATGAGAAAGGATTTGAACTAAATAATCTTAAAGAAATAAATGAAAGTTTGCCAATTAATGAACAAAATCTTAAAACTAGGGCAAAATTTGACCAATGAGAAATACAAGAGGTTGGATAAATATCCTGTGGTGAAAAGATTGCATTTAAGTAGTTTAAGCAAAACTGGTAAAAGAGGCAAAGTGTTGATTTAGACAAGGAAGGGATATATGAAAAATAATTTTATAAAAAAATTATAGGGACACAAATGAAGAAAACACAAGCCTAAATTTAAAAGTCAATGGTTTAAATGATCTAATACAATGAACAAGAGTTACATGATGAATTTTTAAAAATAAACCTTATATCTTCCTTACAAAAAGCATTTTTTTTTTTGGTAAGGCAATTGGGGTTAAGTGACTTGCCCAGGGTCACATAGCTAGTAAGTGTCAAGTGTCTAAGACTGGATTTGAACTCAGGGCCGGTGCTCTAGCCATTAAACTACTTAGCTGCCCCTACAGCAAGCATATCTTTAAAAAACACAGACATACAAAGAATCAAAATGAAAGGCTGGTTAAAAAAAATCTATTATTTACTATGTGAATTTTAAAAAGCAAAAGATATTACCTGACTAAGCAAAAATAGAAAATGCATAATATCACTTGAGATAAAGAAATTACCTTATACTTAAAGAAATCATAGACAAAAAATCAAAATTCCATCCTAAACATCTATGTATCAAAAGATATAGTATCCAAATTCTTATGGGAAAGAGTAATTGAAGTGCAAAAATATGTAGATAGCAACAATAACATTGGGATAATCTCATGTTCCTCTTGCTTAGCTAGAAAAATAGAAAAGAAAGATTAACAAAAGGCAAATACAAGATTAAGCAAATTATTAGAGAATTTAAAGCTAAAATATAAATGGAACCACTAAAAATATACACATTTCTCAGTACCACAAGGTAGTTTTTTATCATAAACCATATATTAGGACACAGAAAAATTACAAATGATTATGAAAATCAGATTTAATAAGCATATGCTTCATAGACAATAATTCCACAAAATAGTAATCAATTCAGAGAAAATAAGAATAAGACTCAGAGCAGAAAAGAAACTTAGTAATGAAATCCTAAGTAATGAGAAAGTCAAAAGCAAATCATTAAAAAATTATAATGACAAAGCAATTTATACCAAAATTTCTAGGATACAGGTAAAGCAGTTTTCAGAAGAAAAAAAATCCCTAAAAATTTGTCAATGAAGTAAAAAAAAAAGAATCAGTGAACTAAATATGCATATTAAAACTAAAAGCTCCACAAATAAACTTCAAAAAAGCACAAAGAAACCTTTAAAGTTAAAGGGGAAAGACAAATCATAAAGACTATAAAACTGATAAACAAAACTAAAAGCTGGTTCTCTGAAAAGACAAACAGATTTTGTAACCCATTAACCAATCAGATTAAAAAGAAAAAGGAAAACCAAATTTGTGAAATAAAAAATGCACAGAATAAGATGAAATCCCACAAGCCCAAAACAAATGAAAATACATCACAACACAGTTGTTGCTTATGTAAAGGTTTATCAATGAATGAATGAATGAGACATTGATGTGCTTATTGTGTACAAAGAACTGTTCTAAATTCTGGAGATACAAATAGAAAAGCAAGACAGTCCCTAACTCAAGGAAGAAATAACACACATGGAAGGTTTTCATTGAAAATCAGATGGAAAAATCCCATGGTTCATAAGGCATAGCGGCAAAGAAAATATTGATGATTCTTTAATGTCAATTTCCAATGATAAAATCATATCAGTTTCTAATTTTGAACAATGACAAGAATTTTCCTTTCTTTGTCTTAAGCAGTAGCACCTGTTGTTAGGCTGTATCTCCTTAAGTCTTGCTTCCCAGGGTGAAGCCTGAGACACTAGAATCAAAATAATGATACTTCTAAGGCTCTTGTATTCAGAGTTCTAGGTTGTCTCCACCATGGGATAAGGGGAGACAGTACCCAAAGTGATAAAACTGGTCTTACTTTTGTGGTACATGCTTCTTCCTGCCTCTCTCCCAGGGTGCCTTGCTGCTTTAGCTGGGCTGGCTCACCCACCCTGTCTATGGCAGTTGACTGTCAGTTGGTGGGGAAGACTGGACCCTTCTCCACCAGAGTTGTTTTCCCTGATGTTGGATTATTTGCCAAAAAAGTTGAGAATTCAAAAGAAATAAAGGATCATTTGCCCCACCCCCAAAATAAAATATACAAATTAGTTGAACACCAAGTAAAAATCTTAAATAATCCAGTCTCAGAAAAGGAAATTGAACTAGCCATAAGGGTACTTACCAAAGGAGACATTAGGAGGAGGGAAAAGACAGGTAGTAAAATAGGTTAAGATGCATTTTCAAGGAAATTCTGTGAAACTTTTAAAGATCAGTATTAACTGATCTTTACACGTAATATTCTCAAAATTTGAGAACTCACTTCATTCGACAAATTTTGACCTAATACTTAAGCCAGGAAAGGATGAAACAAGAAAAGGGAGCTGTAGACCAATAGCACGGATGAATATCATTTAAAAAATTCAAATTAAAAGCTAGACAAAAAGATTACAGCATATTATACCCAAAGCATTAATTCACAATGATTAAATAAGATTTATACAAAGGACATAAGGATGGTTTAGAACTAAGAAGACAATATGATTAATTATAATTGAAAAGGAAGGGGGCAGCTAAGTAGCGCAGTGGATAGAGAACCGGCCCTGGAATTCAGGAGGACCTGAGTTCAAATCTGGCCTCAGACCCTTGACACTTACTAGCTGTGTGACCCTGGGCAAGTCACTTAACCCCAATTGCCTCACTAAAAAACCAAAAAAAAAAAAGAAAAGAAAAGAAAAGAAAACATACACAATCACATATTTCTAGCAACAGATGCAAAAATAAAGCCCTTGAAAAAGTGCGACATTCATATATCCTAAAAAAATCAAAGCAAAACAAAAACAAAACCTACACCTAAGCATAGTGGAATCTTTTTAAATATGATTTTTTAAAAGTTTCTTTTTATGATGAAAAGTTACTGTCATATGAAATGAGAAAATACCAGAAGCTTTACCAGAAATAAAATAAGGATCATTCCTTTCCTTGTTGTTATTTGCCATAGTTCTAGAATTTCTAGAAACCGCAATAAGACAAGAGAAAGAAATAGAAGGCAAAATTGCAAATTAAGAGTGGACAAAATTATCCCTATTTGTTGATGGCATATTGATTTACTTAGAAAATTCAAGGATATAAGCCAAGAAACTTGTTTAAACAATAGCTGCCGCAAAGTTCCAGGATACAAAATAAACCTACAGAAATCAACAGCATTTCTGTATAGCAATAAATAAATTCAGTAGGCAAAAATAGGAATGGAAATTCAATACAGAACAGCTATAAAATGTGTAAAATGTCAGTTAATCTGTCACAGCACACACAATGCTTATAGGGATAAAAATTTTAAAAATGCTTCTTAAAGAAAAACTTAAATAATTGGAAAAGATATTCAGGTTTAATAGCTGAACCTTGCCAAGACTGTTGAAATAACAATCCTACCAAAGTTGTACTATAAAATAGAACAAAAATAATAGAAAGTTAATTAGTGAATTTATTAATATTCCAAACAAACTACCAAAGGAGTACTTTACAGAGTCGTACAGAATAAAACCAAAATTGTTTAAAGGAATAAAAGATGTAGGATCTTATGGGAAAAAATAATAAGAAGGTAGAAATAAAGGAGAAATATTACTTCTGTAATTCAAACTATATTATAAAGAAGCAACCATCAAAACTCTGAGAAAATAATGGGGTTCTATGAGACCCAGAGAGCCTGACCAGACCTTTCTTAAGGCTAGCTCAGAGTCAGGAGAATTTCAAAGGAAATGTGGTTGGACCTTGGACTGTGAATAGGGATTAAAACTATACCTACCTGAAGGCTTTTTCCCCTCAGAGGGCTGCATACTCTGACATCAATATGCACTGCTGACCACCCTCAAATCCAGTAAACCAATACATCTGAATGATGCTAGCCAATTAGCTTTGAGCAATGCATAAGGTGGGCTCTCCTCCAGCCCACAGGAAGCTTACATAGTCATTCTCTCCCTTGGCCCTGGGACACTGAAGGAGCAGACACGCAGCTCTTGGGGCTCTTGGCTTCAGATTTTTCTCTCTCTCCCCTCTATCCTAGATATGTAGGGCTTCTGATCTTTCTGAGCAATGTGCTATCTCTTTACTAATATTTAATATGCTTTAATAAATGCTTAACGCCCCAAACTGGTGCAGTAGCCTTTAATTTCTAAGTAGCTACATATTAGAACCCCAGCTAAGTTTCCCTAAACTTAGGACAGTAATACAGTGATCCTATATATATATATATATTAGTGAGGCATTTGGGGTTAAATGACTTGCCCAGGGTCACACAGCTAGTAAGTGTTAAGTGCCTGAGGCCAGATTTGAACTCAGGTACTCCTGACTCCAGGGCTGGAGCTCTATCCACTGCGCCACCTAGCTGCCTAGATCCCATATAATTTTAATCGCCACAACTCTTTGGTACTGGTTAAAATAGAAAAGTAGATGAATAGAACAAACCAGATGAAGTAATTTTTAAAAAATAATTTAACTCAAAAACTCAGTGTTTGACCAACCCCGAAAGAATTTTTGACAAGAATTGCTGGGAAAGTTTGAAAGCAGTCTGGCAAAAATGAGGTTAAGCCCACACTTGACCCCATAATGTGTGTGTTGAATACACGCTCCTGGTATCTCGTATACTCTGCCCCTGTCAGATCTCAATAGAGCTGTTACATTTGGTTCTGGGTGCCAAAATGTAAAGAGAACATTGAAAAACTAGAGGGTGTCCAGAGAATGGTGATCAGAAGAGCAAAGGGCCTTGAGAACATATCAAATTAGGGGTGGTTGAAGGAATTGGGGATTCTTAGTCTGGGAGAGAGAAGACTCATAAGAAACAGAATAGCTATCTCAGAATATTTGAAAGGCTACCATCTTGAGAGAGAAATTAGATTTATTCTGTTTGGTCCCAGAGGGCAAGAAATGGGGAGACATTTCAAAGATACCAAGTTAGGCTTGATGTCAATGTTCCTATTAATTAAAGCTATCTAAAAGTGAAATGGGCTATCTGGAGAGATAGAGGATCCCCCTCTCCTTGGAGGTCTTCAAGCGGAAATTGAGTGATTATTTGTTTTATATGTTATAGTAGGGGTTCCTTTTGTGTATAGATTGAACTAGATGGTCATTGAAGTCCCTTCTAATTCTCAAACTCTGTGAGATTCTTGCATCAAAAAGCTAGATAATTTCTAAGTTTGCTTCTAATTCTAGAATTTTATGGTTCTTTGATTTTGTAATTCTCTCTTCCCCACACTAGTCTTTCTTAATGGTTAATGTATGTCTTTTTCATTATTCTTTAGACCTTAGCAGCTGTGTACCTCTTAGAATCATGATAAGAAGTATGACATATTTTCCCCACATCCTAAATGGCTAGGGTATTTTCAAGCTGGATTGTCTCCTACAAAGTGAAGGTGGCCAACTGTCATTTTCCAAGGAGAGAGAAAAGGAAAAGATGAGTTTATAGCATGATAGGTTTTGCTAAGATACCAGGAAAGTAAAGCACTAAAATACTTGGGGAATAATGGGGGTCTCTTTTGTCAGAGATCTTTAAGAATGGGAGAAATTCTTAGGTTTAGCTAGGGTTGGTGATTTATGAAGAAAGAGAGACGGAGAGAGAGAGAGAGAGAGAGAGAGAGAGAGAGAGAGAGAGAGAGAGAGAGAGAGAGAGAGAGAGAGAGAGAGAGAGAGAGAAATGCCTAAAGTGGGGTCTTTCTAATTCTTGGATTACAGGAAGGCTTTTTACCTTCTGAGATTCAAATGTGGTCTTCTTTTCTTATCACCATCTTCATTTTAAAATTGTTTCCCTCTTCTATTTGCATTCCCCTTTCACCCTTCCATTCATCTCCCAGTAATGCTGGAAAATGAAGTTTCTCTGCAGTGAGACCAAGACACATGAGGAATCTATCCTTTTCAGTCAGTTTTTCAAGATCTATACAGGTCACCCTACTACTCATTAAATTCTAGTGGTTCCCTATTACCACTAAGTAATTCAATTATACACTCCCCTGTTTGGGCACTTAAAGCTCTTCTCAACATGGCCTCTTACTATCTTTCCAGTCTTTGTACACATAAGTCACCTTCATATATTCTAAAATTCAGTCATACAGACCTATGTGGTATTGCTTACACATAACACTCCATCTCCCATCTCCATATTTTTACATAGGATGAACACTCTGCCCATAATGCTTTCTCTTTTCACCACTGTTCCTTGGAACCCCTTGGAACCAAAATTCAACTCAGGGTCCACCTTTTACATGAGATCTTTTCTGGTCTAGTCAACTGGTAGTACAAGCTGATGTGCAAGTGTAGCTCTTATGTTTGTCTATATGCATGCTGTCTCTAATGTTAGAATATAAGATCCTAGGTGGCAGGGACTATTTGGATTTTGTTTTTGTCTCACCAGTACTTTGTATGTACTTACATACAGTACTTATGTGCCTGGCACATAAGAGGCACCAAAGGAATGTTTGTTGACTGATTAATTGATTCTGCTAAACTACATCTCTTTACCACCCATAGTTCTCTATATACAGCACATTATGCTCTTATAAGAACAAGGTGAAAGAGAGCAAGGTCAGTGGGGGCACAATGTCCTCCTGGAAGAGAAGAACCACTCAGTTCAGTGACCTCCTTGGCTAAAGCATTTTTTCTCCCATCTCTCCAACTTCGTGCTTTCTAGTCCCCAAACAGAGACAAAGTGCTCTCCAGGAGGAACCTTTCAGAAAGAGCCAGTGGGGCCAGAAATCCAGTCAAGATTTTTTTCTTAAGAAAGCTTGAGCTTTTCTCACAGCATAGTCCTATCTTTGCTCAACACTTTGCAAGCTATAAAAATAAGAAAGAACACCACAGGGGGACCACATGTCAAAATGTTATCACCTATACATACACATCATATTCTGACTCCCATCACCACCAACCCCTTTTTCCCACCCCTTAACACCCTCTCACTCCTTTGCTGTTTCTTGCCCTTCCAGCCCTGCTCCAGCTGTCTGAAACCAATTCTGTTGATTCTAATCATCTCTCACTTGGGGGCTGTAATCCCTGTTGGTCCTGCCCTATGCCCTCCCTTCCCCCAATGGCCTCTCACCCAATTCATTTTCCTCCTGGCACCCACTGAGATTTTCCACCACCCGTCCCTGGACTGGGTCCCACCCATCTCCCCAAGGAATCTTCACCCTCCACTTCATCTGTCTCTTTCATTCTCCCCCTGCTGTAACTGGATTTCCCAGCTTTATTTCTGGATTCTTTCCATCACTCTTTTGGTTTGCCTGGTTATTACCCCTGCCTGTGTCTTTTATCCATCTGGTCTCTGATGGAAGGGCCAAATCTCTGAAATACTCTGATTTTGCATGAGGAGAGATGGAAGGTCTTCCCTAGGAGCTGGAGCCTATGGCTATCTTCTCAGTCTCCCAGCTGTTGTTGTTTTTTAATGGCCCCCAAAAGCATGGATTGGTGACAAAACAGGAGAGGTGAAGCCAAATCCTCCATCTTGACCTCTATATTCAATTCATTTCCCATATTTCCCTTTCTTTTTACTTCTTGGGCAATTTATCAGCCTTCAGTACCCGAAGACAGTGAGTTTGACTTTGATTCATGGAAAAATTAAAGAATGTCACATTAAAGATATGTTTTGTAAACATGTAGCGAAAGAAGCTGTGATGACTAAAATCCAACATGGCTTCATCAAGAACAGGTCATGCAATAATAACCACATTTCATATGTGTGTGTGTGTGTGTGTGTGTGTGTGTGTGTGTGTACTAAATCAGTCAGTAGAATACCTAGGATTACCTAGACATCAAGTAGGCATTTAATAAAGTCTCTCTTGCTATTCTTGTGGATAAGATGGAGAGCTATGGACTAGATAATAGTATATTTAGGTCGATTCAGAAACAGTTGAATGATTGGATCCAACACCCAAATAGTCATTAGTGGCTCAGTGTCAACTTGGAAGAAGGTCTCCAGTGGAGTGCTACAAAGATCTGAACTTGGCCCTGTGCTATTTAACATTTATATCAATTACTTGGATGAAGGCACAAATTGTATGCTTATCAAGTTTGCAGATGACACCAAGCTGAGAAGGATAACAAATTTATCAGATAACAGTTAGAACCCTACAATTTCAAGGTGCTAGACTGTTAGGCAAAATCTAATTTATATGTAAATATATTTGTGTGACATATACAAATTATATATCCTTCTAATAGATTTACTTTATATATGTTTATGTAAGTGTATATAGAGAGAGTCCTAAAGTTGGGATCAGAAAACTGAGTCCATAATTACAAAATTGAAGAAATGTGGCAAGAAAATAGTTTGCCTTAAAAAAAAGTCTCAGGTTTTAGGAAATTACAAATTTGCTATGAGCTAACAGTAGAATATAGCAGCTTTAAAAAACTAAGGTAATAATAGGCTGAGTTGAGAGGTATAGTGATAATCACAATGAACTATGATCTATTCAGAGACAGATGGGGTATAGAAGGTTGATGAGAGGAGCCAAATCAACTTAATGAACATATAGGAAAGAGAGACTTTGTTTGGGATTTTTATTCTATCTCCCTGTGGAAGGTGATGTGACCAGTTCCAGGAATACCTCATTAAGAGGACTAAGGGCACTTCCAGGCTCTGTGTTTTTGTTTAGAGTCTCCCAATTGGATTTTTCCATTGGATAAGTCAGTGAGAAAATTTTGGAAGAATGGAAAGGGGGGAAAACCTATGTATCCACACAGCCTCTTTTCTCAGTTACTAATGACAACCTTGGAAAGGGAAAGGAAGAGGTCCTTTTCAATTGCACATGTTCACACTCAAAATACCTGAGAGGTGGCATCAAAGATCAATAAGAAATATTCTTAACCATCTGAGTCCATAATGAATCCCCACCTTGATAACAAAGTGCAAGAGTTTCTGCCACACAAGTTTCTGGATTTAACTATGGGGAATCAGTGGTATAAGCTCCCAAACTGAGAGAGAGTGACAATGGGGAAGACTAAGTTATTATGGGAGTTATAGAAACCTCAACCTTCTGGATGAGTATGAGGAATTCTTGGAAACCCAGCCATCTGGATAGTCATCAAGAATTCCTGAAATGAGGATGAAGGACATGGTTCCAAAGCTACAGCAGCAGCAACAAAGGATTGAGCCACAATACAGGGGATCAAAAACCTAGATTTTCCCTCTGATGCAACTGTGATGAGTTATTCAGAAAATGAAAATTGGGCAAGGGATACCCTAAAATCATTTCATTTCCAAGGAAAATTCAAGATCTTTGGGTAGTATGATGAGGTTAGAGGTCTATATTTGTCCTAAGGGGTAAAAGTAGGACTCAATGAAATGTAAGGAGTTATCTCTCTTCTGATCTGAAGTTTGTCTCTTCTCCCTGAAAAAGTCCAAAAGACTTAGAGTAATACTATAAGTCTGGAGCCCTCATATGTCCCTAGTGTAGAAAGTGGCAACCACCATCAAGGGGAGGAGAATTGGA
Organism: Dromiciops gliroides; assembly: GCF_019393635.1. Taxonomy (NCBI): domain Eukaryota; kingdom Metazoa; phylum Chordata; class Mammalia; order Microbiotheria; family Microbiotheriidae; genus Dromiciops; species Dromiciops gliroides. The sequence goes on from NC_057863.1 coordinate 71,065,910, forward strand.
TTGGAAATGTATGGGCTACTTTAAGTACTATATGAGGTTTTTCATGATCTTTGAAGTGAAATAAAGGCCATCCTTTGATATATTTGAAATACAGTGTTACCTTCAGTGCTTACAAAGGGACTGGGGGGCCAAATTTTTTCCCAAATCTTTGAAGGAAGAAAAGGAGAAGGAGGAGGAAGAGAAGAAGGTGGAGGAAGAGGAGAAGGGGGAGGAGGAGGAGGAAGAAGAGGAGGAAGGAAGGAAGGAAGGAAGGAAGGAAGGAAGGAAGGAAGGAAGGAAGGAAGGAAGGAAGGAAGGAAGGAAGGAAGGAAGGTAGGTAGAAGCAAGAAGCAAGAAGAAGGAAGAAGGAAGAAGGAAGAATTGCCCTTTAACATTGAGTAATATAGCAACAAATGACCAAAAAGTTTCCCTGCTGTAGCCATTTTTAAAGATCAAATAATATTTCTTCCTCATCTTTGCCCCCTCCTTCCTTCCATCTACTCTGAGCTGTTCTAAGAGAAGCCCTGCCTGGACACAGGATCTAGGATGAGATGACCTCCTGCCTCGTGAAGATGCCTTGATATGCCATAGTCCAAACAATGGGGACCTTGCCTAGAACCCAGCCCCCAGTCCCACTGGGACAGGCCTGATTCACTCCCAACAGTTGGTTCCAGTTTAGGATATAAGGGCTTATGTCAAGTTTGATATTTTGCAGCAGCTGCTGCCACTACCTGATGTTTGAGGGGAAACAGCCAGTTTCTCCCTCCTCCCCCACCCCAAAAGGCAGAAGAAAAATATAAATAAAAAGGAAACTTGCACCTGGCAAAGTCTAAAACCCAGAGGGAAATTTTCCTTCCCTGGGCCAGCTGGTGTTTCCCCACCCACCCCTAGGCCTGGCCCCTGGCAGCAGGCTTGAGCTCTGGACTGATTGTTATCCTTGGGAGTATTTCTGCAGATGTATTTTGATAAAGCTCTAATCCTCATTCTCCTCCCCCCCACCCAACCTCTCTACCACCACCCTCAACTGTGTGTATGTGTGTATGTGTGTGTGTGTGTGTCTTTTTGGGGAAAGGGAGGGTGGGGCCTGAGATGGGGGCTTCTTTCCTATTAGCAAAAACAGGGGTCTGGTTTCACTGGGTGGATTTGCAGCGTAAAAGAACTGCCTGGGCCCAGCTGTTGGAGGACAGGTAGAGGCCATCAGAGACAGGCTCACTTTTCTGGCCTCCAGACCTTTGAAAACATGAACTGTAGGAAGTTAGAGGATTGTTTGTGGCAGAGTTTATTTATATAATTATTTTTAGGTCTCCAAACAAGTTTTTTTTTTTTCTGCTAGGTGTTAATAGAAGACAGGTTTCTTTTCTCTTCCTCTATTCCCTCTTAGTTCCCTCTAGTTGGCAATATGGTACAGTGAAAGGAATACTGGCTCTAGAGATAGAGGACTTGAGTTCTAATCATGCCTCTAATGCTTACTATATGTGAGATCTTAGACAAATCTTCCTGTACCTCAGTTTCTTCATCTGTAAAATGGGATTGGACTACATGGCTACTCAGGTCCCTTACTATCCATCCTCTCTCTCTGCCATCTTGGGAAGAATGACATTCACCTTCTACATTTCACCAGACAGAAACATCCTGAAGCTCAATGTGGTAACATCAGCTCTCTAAGCTCCCTCAGGGGGACCCCTTCCAATCTACTTGCTCCTCTTGTCCCCCACACCACACAGGAAGACGATTGATCATGGATGAGGACTGAGAAGATTCCCCTCTGGGGAGATGGGAACTTTTCAAAGCTGGTTGCAGCTGCCTAAGGGGGACAAATTCCACTCATTCATTCCTAGAACTATCTAAAGCCCAGATGCTGAGACTCTTTGGAAAGAGAAAAGAAACAAAATACAGAGGCAAAAGGAAAGCCCACTGCATCTTAATATGGCATTCAACTTTTGAAAGTGTGGAACTAAAAGGACATCTTCTCCTTGCTCCATAATGGGGAAGGGGATATTTAAAATAGGGTCAGCAAATGAAAACTATTACAAGAAAGAGTGGGGCACCTAGATGGCTCAGTGGATAGAGCACCGGCCCTGGATTCAGGAGTACCTGAGTTCAGATCAGACCTCAGACACTTGACACTTACTAGCTGTGTGACCCTGGGCAAGTCACTTAACCCCAATTGCCATACCAAAAAAGAAAAAGAAAAAGAAAGAAAGAAAGAAAGAGTGTCAGACAAAGGAGATTTGAGTTGGAATCCTGGGTTGAATCTATAGCCCAAAATGCAAACATTGCTGCAGTGTTTTAAGGGTAAGAATAAGGTAGGCTTAACCTGAGTCCCCACTATGGTTTGGGTACAAATCAATGAGCTGTCTTTTAGCCCCTACCTGGAGCAGTTTTAAAGTCCTTCTCTGGAATGTCCAGCCTAACACCATGAACAGAACAGTTAAAATAAAGGTCTCTGAGGAAGGGATTCTATTGTCAGGGCCAAGAAAGACAAATCAGAATGTCAGATCTAAAAGAGACTTCAGAAACCATGTGATTCAGTCTTTCATTTGACTGGGGAGAAAATTGAGGCCCAGAGAAAGGAAGTGGTTTACCCAGGGTTATACAGCATCCACTGAAGGGAACCTTATATACCAAAGCAAGCCAGGAGGAATGCTTCATCACATAATCTAAAGCACTGAAGACTCAATTGCTCATGGACCCATTATTCATGTCTTTGTTCAACAGATAAGTATTATATGAATAACCCTGTGCTACAAGTTATGATAAATACCAAAGAAGTTCTTTTAAAAATGATCCTTGCCTTTGAGGAAGTTAAGCAGTCTAACTGGGGAGAGAGAATGCATATCCAGGAGACAGGTAGGGAACAGTTGTGAGGCATCTTGTGACTAAGTGGGAAATAGTGTGGTATAGACTGCATGTGTCAGTGGCTATAGGACTAAAGCTAAGAAAAGAGGCATTGTGGAGCCTGAGTAGTCTAAACAAAGGCTTCATGGATCAGAGAAGTTTCAACAAGTCTCTTTGGAGGCACAAGCAGAGGACAGAGAAAAGGGCTAGAGCAGTGAGGTAAGGCAGGAGCTCTGAACCTGGGCTCCGTGAACTTGGTTTGTCTGTTTGTCTGCCTATATATGCATCCAGCCAGCTATCTATCTATCTATCTATCTATCTATCTATCTATCTATCTATCTATCTATCTATCTATCATTTACCAATACAAAATAATCCTATTTTATTGAAACAGTTATCTCTTTCTAAATATATGTTTGTAGATAGACAGATACACAGATAGATCTAGAGATACATGGTAAAGAGATAGGTAGATAGGCATAGAGATCAGTAGCTATAACTGTGTTTCAGTATAATCAGTTTCTAATCCTATGTATTTATTTATTTTTTTTTAATGTATGAGGTATTTTATTTTTTCCGTTACATGTAAAGATAGTTCTCAACTTTTGTTTATACATGCTTTACAATTTCAGATTTTTCTCCCTCCCTCCCCTCCCTCCCCCCCTCCCCTAGACAGCAGGTAATCTGATATAGGTTATATCTATATATCTCTATACATATACATATAGATATATATATATATACACACACATATATATACACATAATAACATTAATCCTATTTCTGCATTAATCCTGTTACAAGAGAAAGAATCAGAGCAGTGATGCAAAACCTCAAAATAGAAAAAAAACAAACAACAGCACCCAAAACAAAAGAAATAATATGGTTCAATCAGCATCTATACTCCACAGTTCTTTCTTTCTTTTTCTTTCTTGGATTTGGAGATCCTCTTCTATCATGAGTTCCCTGGAACTCTTCTGTACCATTGCATTGGTGAGAAGAATATAGTCCATCACAGTAGGTCAACACTCAATGTTGATGATACTGTGTACAATGTTCTTCTGGTTCTGCTCATCTTACTCATCATCAGCTCACGTAAGACCCTCCAGGTTTCTCTGAACTCTTCCTGCTCATCATTTCTTACAGCACAATAGTATTCCATTGTATTCATATACCACAACTTGTCCAGCCATTCCCCAATTGATGGGCACCCCCTCAACTTCCAATTCCTTGCTACCACGTAAAGAGCAGCTATAAATATTTTTGTACATGTGGGTCCCTTTCCCCCTTCCATGATTTCTTTGGGCAAAAGACCTAAAAGTGGGATTGCTGGGTCAAAGGGTATGCACAGCTTTATTGCCCTTTGGGCATAATTCCAAATTGCTCTCCAGAATGGTTGGATCAGCTCACAGCTCCACCAACAATGCATTAGTGTTCCAATTTTCCCATAGCCTCTCCAACATTTATTATCTTCCTTTTTTGTCATTTTAGCCAATCTGATAGGTGTCAGGTGGTACCTCAGAGTTGTTTTAATTTGCATCTCTCTAATCATTAGAGATTTAGAGCATTTTTTCATATGGGAATAGATAGCTTTGGTTTCTTCATCAGAAAACTGCCTGTTCATATCCTTTGACCATTTCTCAATTGGGGAATGACTTGGATTCTTATAAATTTGATTTAATTCCCTATATATTTTAGAGATGAGGCCTTTATCAGAAGCACTGGCCTCAAAAATTGTTTCCCAGCTTTCTGCCTCCCTTCTAATTTTGGATGCATTGCTTCTGTTTGTACAAAATTTTTTTAATTTAATATAATCAAAATCATCCATTTTGCATTTTATAATATACTCTATCTCTTGTTTGGTCAAAAACTGTTTTCCTTTCCAAAGATCTGATAGGTACACTATTCCTTTCTCTCCTAATTTACCTATGGTATCACCTCTTATGTCTAAATCATGTATCCATTTTGACCTTATTTTAGTATAAGGTGTAAGATGTTGGTCTATGCCTAATTTCTGCCATACTATCTTCCAGTTTTCCCAGCAGTTTTTGTCAAATACTGAGTTCCTATCCCAGAAGCTGGAGTCTTTGGGTTTATCAAACACTACATTACTAGCGTCATTTACTACTGCATTTCCTGAGCCTAGCCTATTCCATTGATCTACCACTCTATTTTTTAGCCGGTACCAGATAGTTTTGATCCTATGTATTTATTTCATGCATTGAAAGACATTATTCCAAGAAAGGTTCTGAGTCACCAGACTGCCAAAAGGGTCCATGGCATTTGAAAAGAAAAAAACATGAAAAACTCCTGAGCTCTAAGGTATGAATCCACAAAACAAAAATGCCTTCTAGAAAATCCAGGGCAAAATGTGAGCTAAGGTTTGAAATAGAAATAACATTTTTTATTAGAAATGCGAAAATAATTTTCCAGTCTTGTTGGAAAAATAAGAACTTTCACAAGGTATGAAGTTGGGGAATTCTTGGCCAAAACGAGTACAGAAAAAGCCCTGCTGGACTGGAAGTTGGGGAATGTGGGGCTTCATGCAGGACTGAGATTAATTTACTCTGTAATCTGAGGGAACAATTAATTCTTCCTGGACCTCAGTTTCTTCATTCAAAAAATGAAGAAGTCAGACTAGGGGGTTGTTAAGATTGCCCCTTGTTCTAAAATGATTATATAAAAATGCTTGCTGTGACAGATTCTTAACAATTTGCAATATCCCAGAATGGAATGGGTTGCCCCATGAGGTACTGAGATCCTTGCATTGGGGATCTGGAAGCAATGGCTGGACTCTTGCTTGTGGGGATGCCATAGAAAGAATTCTTATTCAAAGCAAGGTTGGACTAAATAGTCTCTGGGACCCTTGTGAACTTTGACATTCTGAAAGCCCAACAAACAGGCATTGTACTGAAAGCACTAATGAATTACCAGTGTGACCCTCATCTCTAAGGAGATACAGACTAGACTGGAGAGAATCTATATCACCAATAAGTCTTGCTGCCATTACCTATAAATGATCAGGATACTCTGCAAATCTACCCATTGGAGGAAAGACAAAATGGCTTCTGTTACGACTTCCAAGCCAATAGTTGTGACTTAGGAAGGAATAAAAGCCTCATTGCTCCCTGTTCCCTAAAGACATTGGCCTAATGAGTTGCTTTGGTAGGATCCTCAAGAATAGAGTTATCAGTGTGCCAATATTTGACTGACTGATCGGTATTTAATAGTTTCATAGCTGTAGAACCAGAAGGAATCTTAGAAGTCATTTGGTAGAGTAGAGAAACTGAGGTCTAGAAAGGTTAAGTGAACTGTCCAAGGTCATCTATGTAGTCAGGAGCAGAGATTTGAACACAAGTTCTCTGATTTAAAAAATCCAATGCTTTTCCTACTATATCATACAACAACCATAAGTGACATCTTAAAATGTATAAAGCTCTTTACATGCACTAGCTCATTTCTATTTCTATTTCATATTATAGGATAGTGCATGTCCCAGAAGTCTTAGTGCGGGTTTAGGCCACCATAGCTTAAAACTACTCTAAGACTTTTGTTATATCCTTCATGATATAGTCAGTCTTCATTTTAGTACCCCTATTCAGAGAAGGTGTTATAAATAAAATAGCAAAGGGTGTCCTCTCTTTATACAAAACTAGAGTTCTCCCTTAGTTAGACTATTTCATATGGCTCTAATAAATGCTTACTAAATTGAATCAAATCAAGGTGAATGAATTATTGTTGTTATTATTATTATTATTAACCAGAAAATATCCCTTAAAACCTGGGAGGGGCTGGGAAAACATTCAGTAGTGAATCCTCAAGAGTAGCACAATAAAGTTATTTTTCTATAGACATCAGGATTCCTGAGGTACAAACTTTGTAGCTTACCTCAAGGTAAGCACACATATAGAGTCATGACATAATCAAGTTTCTTGCAACTTAGAAGAATGGATTTTATTTAGAAATACACCAATACTGGTTCCTTCTGGCAGTTTCTTGGCTCAGATCTATCTCTACTGGCTAATTAAGAAATCTATTGCATCTCCTTAGTTCCCTCTTACCTCTTC